>NC_133531.1:87785380-88089080 GCF_048544455.1 Silene latifolia | reverse complement strand
TCTCTCTTCAACTCATCTCATCTACTATCAAAACCTTCCGCCATCGTCCATCATCAAATTCCTGTTTCTCTTTCTCTACAATCGAACGATAAATTCTTCGACAATCAACCTTTCGACGCTGCTTCAATCAATGACGCCTTTAAATTTGAGGTAAAATTTTGATCTTTATGATTATTTGTTGTGAAATTAGTTGAATTAGTCGATTAAATTAGATTGTTCGTGAAATTAGGGATTGATTAACCGATTAGAATTCTGAATTGAACAATTATGCTTCTGAATTTAGGATTTCATCATTTAAATTGGGGAAACTGAGAAATTAGGGTTAGGTATTGATTAACCGTTTATATGCATCAAAATCTTGTTTATGTGTATCCAAATTCCTGTTTATGTGCATCAAATTCCTATTTAGGTGCATCAAAATGTGATTTTGTGAATCAAATTGGCTTAATTGAGAAATTAGGGTTTCATGAATTAAATTGGGGAAACTGAGAAATTAGGGTTGGAGACCGTTTATGTGCATCAAAATCTTGTTTATGTGCATCCAAATTCCTGTTTATGTGCATCAAATTCCTGTTTAGGTGCATCAAAATGTGATTTTGTGAATTAAATTGGCTTAATTGAGAAATTAGGGTTGGAGAAATTGTGAAATTGCCTACATTTGTTAAAATCAGGGACTCAATTTCATGAATTATACTGTTGTATTGTTGCTTATTTAATTTTTGACATTTCTTGTTGCAGCAATAATGACAAAGACAACTCCTCAATACTATCACAAACTTCTTCAAATGTCATTACAAACGAAGGAGCGAATGTTGAAGCTAATGCATGTCACCATATTAGAAATATCTCGCAATAGCGAGTTGAACATGATGTTCCTGAAGTTGTGACTTTCGAATTTGTTGAAGGTACAATTCTATTCATCCTGGTAGTTGCTTGATGTTTTCAGCTTTCTTAAGGTACATTTCATATGCTTTTGTATCCCTCATCTTTCTTACTTTAATTGCACCATATATGCAGATATCATAGTAGAGGAGGCAGAGGACGAGGAGGCAGCAGAAGGTTCTTCAAGTAACACAAATCGGGTTTTTGAGTGTCTCAACCATCTTAAGCCTGCTATTGGTATGCTATTCGATAAGCTTGAACTAAGTGTTGAGTTTTATGAAGCATATGCAAAAGAATATGGGTTTGTGACTAGATTAAGCTCACAAAAGTCTAAAAATGGTGTCGTTACGCATAAAAAAGTTGTGTGTAATAAGGCTGGAGTATGTGAAGCGAAAGGGAAAAATCACAGGAGGCAAAGGACTAGGATATAATGTCCTTCTTGTATTAAATTTAAGCGAATTTTGGAGGAAGGTCCTGATATGGGTAAATACCAAATATATGATTTTTATGAAGGTTATAATCATATGCCACAAACACCATCAACAATGGTACATTTGACACAAACGAGAGAGTTGAATGTAGTTCACAAAAAAATGATAATTGACAACTCCAAATATAACATAGGTCCAGTTAAGTCGTATAGGTTGTTCAAGAAGTATGTTAGAGGTTATAGGAATGTGGGTGCGTCATTGGAAGACTTTAAGAACTTTTCTAGAGATATCAAAAATTATTTATCAGAGGGGGATGCTCAAATGCTTATTGAGCATTTTATGAAGATAAAACACATGTGTCCATCTTTTTATTTTGATTTTGAGGTAGACGAGATAGGTCGATTGTCACATGTGTTTTGGGCTAACCCTATTAGTATTAAAAACTATTTGCTATTCGGGGACATGACCTCTTTTGATACGACCTTTAGAAAAAACAAGTATAGGATGATATTTGGCCCTTTTACAGGGGTGGATAATCATAAGATATGCGTGACCTTTGGGGCTGAACTTATTATTAATGAGAGCAAGGACTCCTTTGCTTGGCTATTTACGAAATTCGTAGAGGCTATGGGGGGTCGTCATCTAGTTTGTATGATAACTGATGAAGATGCGGGGATAGAAGAAGGAATGAAATTAGCCTGGAAAGACAAGGTGCAACACAGATATTGCATGTGGCACATACTAAAAAAGTTGCCTGAGAAAGTAGGGCCTATAATATGTAAAGATACTGAGTTTCTGAAGAAGATAAACCGATGTGTTTGGAGCGAAGATGTGGAGCCGCCTGAATTTGAGGAAAGGTGGACAACAGTAGTTGACTCTCATGGGTTGTCGGATAACGAGTGGCTTAAGGAGAAGCACAACATTAGAAATATGTGGGTTCCAGCTTACTTTCGTGATCTGTTTTTAGGAGGTTTGATGAGAACGACCTCCAGGTCAGAGTCAGAAAACCCCTTTTTCAGCAACTTCACTAATCCTAATTTAACCCTAGTTGAGTTTTGGATGAGATTTGAGAGTGCAATGGATGCTCAAAGATGGACTCATTCGAAACTCGTTGCACAATAAAAAAACTCCTTCCCCCAGTTGTCAACTCCATTAGCCCTAGAAAAGCATGCATCAGAAATCTACACTCCAACAATTTTCGGCGAGTTTTAAAAGGAAGTCGAAGCAGCTTGCTGGTCGTGATCCCTCCATAGGGTTTAGTTTTCAGTACTTGTTGTTAGGAGCACCTAGACCAAAACATAATTTATAACTTCACCAACAACTCTACAATTAGTAAAGAGGCAAGTAAAGGTCGGATCCCAAGGGACGAGAATTGAGATGAGATTTCTATTGCAACTAGTGGTGTCTAAGGGTGTCACAATTGGGGTTTGAAGTAGAAGATCACTAAACTAAAAAGCAATGAAAGTAAACAAGCAAGATGAATTAAAAGAGGTGTAAACAATTGATAAAAAGTACTAGGGTGTCATGGGGTCATAAGGGATTCATGGGAATTGATCATACAAACATATTCCCAAGTTATAAGCAAGCAATTATTGTTGTGATGGATCGAGTTGGTTTATATCTTACAATCCTAGGAAAGTTTGGGTCCCGGAGCCGAATCGATTAGATTGTACAACACCTACAAGTCGACTTAATCTTTCCTACTCAACAATATGCATGGTCTAATGAGACTCGAGTTGGTTTATGTCTTACAAGTCTCATTGAAAAGATAGGTGATGGGTAAAAAATTCAAGGATTCATAGGCTCGCATTTCATCAAACATAACATGTGCATAAGTTGAGATCACAACAAGCAAGCAAATAAACTATGAAAGCATATTAATTTAAGCATGAATCATTCCCCATGTTGGTTTCCCCTAATTACCCATTAACCCTAGCTAAGGAAACTACTCACTCATTATCATGTTGAACATGCTAGCAAGGTTGTCAATCATACTAACAAAGTGAAACATGATGAATAAATGAAAGTGATTAACAATAATTAAAAAGGGATTAAGAGAATTATACCTACTAATGATTCCAATAATAAAGCAAAGAATAAAAGAAGTACTTGATGCTTGATTTGAAGGTTGTCAATCTCCCAATAATAACCTAAATAATCTTCAATTATCCAAAATAAAGGATGAACAAGAGAGAGATTAAGGAAATAAAACTTGTATTAAAACTTGATTAAATGTTGATTACAAGATTAAAGAGAGATTTGATTGATATTAACTACACTAAAGATTGCTAAGAAGAACATGCTCTTCTAATTAGACTAATGGGGTATTTATAGTGGGGATTAGGTACATAAATTAGGGTTTACTAAGGGCTTAAATGACGATTAAGTCCTTGAGGAATCGCCGGTCTCTCGGGAGACTCCGGTCTCTTTTTCGTCGGTCTTAGAAAAAGATGCGCATCCTTCCTTGAAGCTTGTAGAAGACGAAAGTACTGTTTGGGAATCCGGGCGTCTTTGGCACGGGACGGGCGGATTTGGAAGCTTCTGGACGGGCGTCCAGAGGGGGAAGACGGGCGTCTTGTGGAGCTTTTTCCCGGGCGTCTTGTGGAGGAAGACGCTCGGATTGTGGGTGAGGGACGGGTGTCTTCAGGGCAATCCGCACGGATTGTCAAACAGTTTCATTCCTTCTTTTTTTCTTCCTTTTTCTTCATAAAATCCTTGAGGATTTCCTCGGGGATGCAAGGATCTT
The DNA here is from genome assembly GCF_048544455.1 of Silene latifolia. Taxonomy (NCBI): domain Eukaryota; kingdom Viridiplantae; phylum Streptophyta; class Magnoliopsida; order Caryophyllales; family Caryophyllaceae; genus Silene; species Silene latifolia. Next base: position 88,085,021 of record NC_133531.1, on the reverse strand, counting down.
TTCTCATCATTGCCCATCTACTATAGTATGTGCAAAGGCCTTCTAATCTTGTCTCTCCTTGATGCTTGGTCATTGAATTCAATCAGTTTAGCCTCATTTTGCCATGAAAATGCAAGGTTTGCACTCCTTTCCTACCAAGGACACAAAACCTCAAAGAATATTCAAAACAAAGAACTAAAGACAATAAATGACCCAAATATGCACTAAAAAGCATTGGAACAAGGCTAATTCGGGGACTAAATATGCTCTAATTATGGTCACATCAAATATCCCCAAACCGAACCTTTGCTCGTCCCGAGTAAAGAGGTGACAAAGACTAGGACCATTATTTAAACTAACCTAATAACATAGCCGATATGAGACAATTAGCGGGTCTCACTCCGCCCCTTGAACTCACAACAAGACAACCATGAGGTAGGATGCCTTCTTGCAAGGCAAGGTGGGTCTTGCCAAAATGGCGACACATCCAAACATTAAGCACACAAAATCAAGTAATGGATGCATCTACAAAAGAATAGCCACTTTCCTCATCTAAGTGGCGGAAATTATCTACAAGGGAAGCAATTCAAGGGTACACACTCCTTCATAGATGCAATTTCTTCAAACTACTAAGCCTAGAAGGATACCAATAAATCACCTCCAAGTTGTGTCAAGCTAGGGTACCTTTGTCCTCAATCGTTAAATGCTTTTGTCAAGAGTAGACTCCCTATGGTGTTAAAAACACTGGAGGATCGCGGAATTCCCCCTCTTGCGTAGACAAGAAGAAGGGTCATCCTCTCTCTACCATGCACAAAAATGGATACGATGGATAAAGGGATCAATAGTATTTGAGTTTCATTTGGGAGTTTGCTTTTGTTTTTGTTTTTCCCCCCAATTTCTTGTGGCATTTGACATTTGAGAACACTTTCTTTTGCCATTTCTTTTGATTTTTGGCAATTCAATACTTGAAAACTTTTCAACTTTTTGCATTTTCTTTTTGAACATTTTCAAAGTCACCCCATATGTAGTGAGGGTGCCTTATATTTGAAGCATAGGAGTTCTATTTTTGCTCCTCTTTTCATTTGATGCATTTTTACAAACTTTCTTTCACTTTTCATTTCATTGAACTCAAATTGATTTCTTTTTGTGCCCATTCCCTTTGATGACAAAAATGTGGTAGAACATGTATGATGGATGCATGGTTTCAAGGGTCACCTTGGAATAAACGGTAGCCAAGGAGTTATCACACCACAAGGTACTCTTGACTAGGCCTTAATCCATGGGTCAAAGGATACTAGCATGACACATCTTAGGGTGTCTTACAAGTATTCTAACAAGCAAAGTCTTAAGAAGAAAAAGCATCTACTAGGGCCTATATACACTTGTCAAGCTTCCCAAGTAGACGGTTTCGGAAAATTTTCTAACATGCAACTACATGCCATGATGCAACTAACATATAAACATCATAATGCAAATGATTCTACCAACTAATATGACATATAAACTAAATGCAAGTCCTAAGTTCACATTGTTATACCGCATCAATCAAAATAAAGCCACATAGTCATTAACATAAAGAGGAAAAAGGAGATTGGAAAGATCATACCATGCGGTCTTCAATATCCTCATGTCTTAGATGTGTCGTAGTCAATCAATGTGAACAAGGATAAAATAAACACAATATATACAACAATATATACATGACTACAAAGGAAATGAACTTGTTTTTGGTTTTTCAATTTTTTATGGTTTTTCGATTTTTTTGGATTTTTTTGGATTTTTGAATAAAAGTTAAGTTAGAATTCCCCATTCCACACTAATATAGGCATTGTCCTCAATGGCCAAAATGATGGGAAATTATGCAAACATGATGCATGAATTCTACACTAAATGCAAGCTATACTAATCTACACTACATGATGCATGGGTTTTTGTTTATGACGGAGAGCGTAATTTAGATTACCTCCCGTTGCGTATGCATGTACTTTCCTAAACCGAGATAGACATTATTTCTAATGTTCTAAAGTTGGGGGTAGTTCATGCACACAAGATGCAATTCATGAAACTAAATTGTCATTTTGGATTTTCAAAAGTGGGAACAATGAAATAAGAACACCTCAATGGGGCCGAGGTGTTAGTCCTCTATGTTGCTAGGACTCTCCAACCATAGACAAAGTCAAATAATGTACAAGTTAACAAAACATAAAATTCTTTCATGAAAGTTGAAAATAAAGAGAAGAGATGAGGAAACTTCACTTAAGCTTGAGATGGGTGCCTCACGCCCGCTCCATCTAGCTATGAAGAGATCCTCTAGAGATTGCCGTCATCTCCCTCTAGATCACTATCCCATATTTCCTTGGATGCATCACTTGTATTCGGGTCCATGAACTCGTCCTATTCACTTCCAAGCTCCACCGTGTCCCCTCCGCAAGAATTGTTGCTCCCTTCCTCTTGTCGCCCGTTTGCCCCTTCATTTGCCCTCTCCGAATTGGGGAAGAATAAATACATTTGTGCCCAAGAGGGAAATGCTCCCTCCTCACTAATCTTTCCCCTTTGAATCATATCGTGGTATTGAGGATAGAGTGCATAATAATTGTCCACGGTAGCTTCGTACTGTTGGAAGTGCAAATCTTGTAGAATTCCCGTTACAAAGTCATCACGGGGAAGGATAAAGGGGTTGGGATGGTTGTACGGTTGATAAGGAAATGGGTAGGGAGGCACTTTGATTTTCTCATCTTGAGGTTGTTGCTCTTGTTGTTGTTGGGGATTTGGAGGTGATGGTGCTTGCCTTGCTTGGGTTGGGTTTGGAGGGATGAGGTAGGATGGGATTGGTGATAAAGGTCCTCTTCTTGGTGAGATTCTTGGTAGGCCGGTCATTGGTAGGTAGATTGGATCACTTTCTTTCGTTATCCACTTGATCCTTTTATCAACCCCCTCAAGGGTTATCCAATGATGATGAATAAGAAGAAGGTCTTCATTTATCCTTGTATTTCCGGAAAGAGGAGCATACTCATTATTCTCATTGAATTTTGGATTGAAATGCTTTGCAATCTTCGTAATGAGCCCTCCATTAACAATGTGTCTCATCCCATCATCATCACCGTTCCTAAACTTTGCCCATTTTTCGAGTAGCACAAGAGGCGCATTGAAGCGGTACCCACCCCTTCCTTGGATATTGAGATAAGACTCCATGAACACAAGGTCAAGTTCGTTCACTATTGCCGGATCTCGACGAGCAAGTAGAGTGCCGGGAAGGAACCGGTAAATAAGTCTCAAAATAGGATTTTGGATGTGGAAAGCTAGACACTCCTTGATGTAGATGAAATCTCAGCCGGTCATGGCCCTCCATAGGGGTGCAACACTATATCTCTTCGGTTTTGATGTCCGGGTAGGCGAGACATCGAGACCAAGCACATTAGCAAATTCCACTAGAGTCATCATTCTTGAAACACTTTCCAACCTAAATTCTATGCATATTGTTCTATTCAAGGTTGTAATCTTCAAGAAGCTCAAAAATTCAAGCACAAGGGATTGGTAAGTTTGCTCATGCATGTGGAAAAGGGTAGAGAGACCAAACAGCTCAAAAAGAGCTTCCATTTGGTGATAAATCCCAAGTTTCCTTAAAGTTCTATGACATAAAAACTTAGTAGGGAGAATGTTCTTACGAAGAAGCCGGTGGAAAACGAGTCTTTGCACATCATTGACGAATTCAACATTTGAGAAATCATCAAGTCTTGTAAGATCCACAATTTCTTCATGCTCCCTTCTTAATGTGTTGATATGGGAGGTAGAAGAGCTTCCTCTTACCCTTGGTCTTCTCCTATCCCTAAAGGAAGATCCCTTTGGTGGCATTCTTTGATTGTTGAGCTGGAATTTTTGATTTGTTAAAGTATAAAGATGCTCCTTGTGGATTGAATGTTGCCTTTGGAACCCTAGAAAATTGGGGCTTTTTGATTTTGTGGGGTGAAAGAGTGATTGGGATATGCTTTGGAGTTATAAGGAGGTGGGTTTTTATAATACAAGTGGAAGGAAGGGTGATGTGTCACAAATTATGTGGTGGGGTGTAATAAAATTAGGAAAAATCGGGGTTGGTTTACCGCAGGAAGACGAGCGGATTCGAGCACAAGACGCTCGGATTCCAGCATTTCGGGACGAGCGGATTTAAGGGAAGACGCTCGGATTCTGTCACAGTTGATTCTCCAAAAATTTGACGCCGCTAAGACGAACGTCTCGAGCCCAAGACGCTCGGATTTTCTGTAAGGAGACGGGCGTCTTTTTCCAAAGACGGGCGGATTCTGAGACAGTAACCTTTCTTGAAATGCACTGGAAAAAAGACGGGCGTCTTTTTCCAAAGACGAGCGGTTTCTTCAGGACGAGCGTCTTCTCTACCAGGACGCTCGGATTCTTCGACAGTCCCAAAATTTCAATTTCACAGCCTAAATGGACGGACGGATTCTGCCAAAGTCGCCCGGATTTTCGCAGGACGGGCGGATTCTAGGGAAGACGCCCGGATTCCTTGCTGCGAATTTTCCTTTAATTCAACTTCGATAAATGCTTCCCCACACTTGAAAATTAGTTCCTTCCTTCATTCAAAAATCGTTAGTGACCCTCCCTCACTTACTCTCATGGAAAGAATTTATGTTTATAATTAAAGGAATGCAATAAAATTATAAATACAAGTTAGAGGGTTAGTATATTTACAAGTGGTGGTTTAGGGAGGACTCCACCAAACTCTCCCTTTTGATGATTCTTTCACGGATGAGGAGGCCCGAGGTAGGTGACCTCGACCTCTCCAATAAACGCTCCCTCATAGTATGGCTTCAATCTTTGACCATTGACCTTGAACTTGCTTCCATCTTCCGCCTTGATTTCAAAAACCCCGTATTTTCCAACTTCGGTGATCACATAGGGACCCATCCATCTAGAGTTCAACTTTCCCGGAAAAATTTGGTAGCGGGAATTGAATAGAAGGACTTTATCCCCTTTGTGCAAGGCTTTTTGCTTAATCCTCTTGTCATGGAGCAATCTTGTCCTTTCCTTGTAGATTTTGGCATTCTCATAGGATTGTAGTCGGAATTCCTCCAACTCTTGAATTTGAATCATCCTCTTTTGACCACTCAATTTGAGATCAAGGTTGAGTGCTCGAATTGCCCAAAAAGCTTTGTACTTCAATTCGATTGGCAAATGACATACTTTTCCATAGACAAGCTTGTAAGGGGAGGCTCCTATGGGAGTCTTATAGGTCGTCCTATAAGCCCAAAGAGCATCATCAAGCTTTGTGCTCCAATCTTTTCGGGTCTTGTTCACAACTTTCTCAAGGATTTGCTTGATCTCTCTATTTGAAACTTCAACTTGACCGCTCGTTTGAGGATGATATCCCAAGCCGGTTCTATGTTGAACACCATATTTGGTCAAAAGAGATGCGAGTTTCTTTTCATGAAAATGTGTTCCTCCATCACTTATGATTGCTCTAGGAACTTCAAATCTTGGGAAGATTATTTTCTTGAAGAGCTTGGTGACCGTTTTTGCATCATCGTTTGGAGTGGTAATTGCCTCCACCCACTTTGAGACGTAGTCTACGGCCACAAGGATATACTTATTTCCATTGGATGTCACAAACGGACCTTGGTAGTCGATCCCCCAAACATCGAAGATCTCCACCTCTAGAATGCCCCTTTGTGGCATTTCATTCCTCCAAGAGATATTCCCCGTTCTTAGACAAGCATCACAATGAATGATGAATTCTCTTGTGTCTTGAAACATTGTAGGTCAATAGAAGCCCGATTGAAGAATTTTTGCAATGGTCCTCCTTGCTCCATGGTGCCCACCGTAGGGTGATGAGTGACACCCTTCCAAGATTCCTTGGACCTCCCATTGAGGGATGCATCTCCGGTAGAGCCCATCACTACACTCTTTGTAGAGGTTTGGGTCATCCCAAAAGTACCTCTTTACTTCGAATAGGAACCTCTTTCTTTGGTTGTGGTTCAAATTTGGAGGGAGTACTCTTCCAACAATATAGTTGGCATAATCGGCAAACCATGGGGTGATGTGCCTTTCAAGTTGTGTTTGAATGGCCATAAAAATATCGTCGGGAAATGAGTCATTGATCGGTGTTTCTCCTTGTTCATCATGAAACCGGATCCTTGACAAGTGATCCGCCACTACATTTTCGGCTCCTTTCTTGTCTCTTATTTCTAAGTCAAATTCTTGAAGAAGCAAAATCCATCTCAACAACCTTGGTTTTGCCTCCTTCTTTATCAAGAGATGTCGGAGAGCACGGTGATCCGAAAAGACAATCACCTTGGATCCGAGTAAGTAGGAACGGAATTTGTCCAAAGCATAGACAATGGCAAGAAGCTCTTTCTCGGTGGTATCATAGATCACTTGGGAGGGATCAAGAGTCTTGCTTATATAATAGATGGCATGAAGAGCTCTTCCTATCCGTTGGCCAAGAACCACTCCAACGGCGTAGTTACTAGCATCACACATAATCTCGAACGGTAGTTCCCAATTTGGAGGTTGAATGATTGGTGCCGAGATTAGTGCTTCTTTGATTCTATTAAAGGCTTCAACACACTCATCAGTGAAATGGAATTGGGCATCCTTAAGTAAGAGTTGAGTGAGGGGTTTGTTAGAAATCTATATCTCATTATACAACATATTCTTATATGTTACAAATTAATTTAGTCATAAAATTAATTTAAATCTTATGCATGCAAACTAAATAAGAAGAGATAAGAAAATCAATTTCTCACCATCTAAATTTCGGTCAAATGGGGACCAACAAGATCTCCTTCTTGTTAGTTCTTGAGCTTTCCAATATTGGATGAACATTCATGACTTCATAATAGAAGCCCTCCAATTAGTAGCACCCAAGACTATCCCTTAATCCCACAAACTAACATGTACTAGATATTTGTAATGCGGTTTACCTTAAAATTGATTACTAATACTCATATACTACTACTAGTATTATTAGTAATTGATTTATACAAATTAGATTCATAAAACTTGATTTTATGATGAACAAGAGAGAGAAGTTTATGTTTTCTTTAAACATGAGAGAATAGAAAAAATTAAGAGAAAAACTCTCTAATGTTGTCTCACAAAAACCGGTGGCCTCATCAAGTCTATAGAACATAATTCTTTTTCTTTTTGTCTTCACAAGACAAAATGTGTAAGCCTTTGTCCATAGTCACGTCACTATCAAGCATATTGGACAAATGAATAGGACAAATGGAAAAAGACAAAACATCTCACAATGCCCACCAATTTCGGTTTATATGTGTAATATGGAGCATTTTATTTCTGTCAATTGTACAATTGTATGTCATGTGACATGTGACATGTCTTATGTCATGTTTTAATTTAAAATGCATATTTAACAAATTAAATATCATTTACAAATTAAATAAATCATATTTAACAAATTGACTAGTAATTTAAAAATTACTTTCTCATAAAATGGTCATTTAATTACTAGTTAGTATAATTCACAACATCTTGTAATTATAACTAACTTATCATTCTCATTTCGTGTGTTTCGCAAACACCGATTAATTTTAGTAATATAACTTCTTAAATTACTAAATAAAATCTTATTTAATCACATTATAATAAGATGTCATTTTCTCTCTTATGGTAATAATTTGTACAATTTTAAGGAATTAATTAATCTGTATCGGTATACAATTAATTAACCTTTTCAATTAAGGGAATCGTCCTTTAGGTGTGACCTCAAGGGATCAACTGATCACCACCGTCGCACGACAGTAATGTGAAACTCTAGCCAGCCAATCATTACCGATATGTGTGAACCAGTTGACTATAAATGTAATGTATCATCCCTTTCGTATTCTTGTAATGAGATTTAAATATGTGATCAATATGATCGACAATTGTGATCGCATTATTGTCGGAGGACATATATTCCAACAATCTCCCACTTGTCCTCGACAAGTATGCGTCACCAATTCTCTTGTCCTATTACTATCTCCCACTCAATGCAAGGTGTCTTTCGGGTCATACTTGCAAGTGATCATATCGAGAGTGGTTTCCTCGATCTGGAGAATAACTGATTGACCGGAATTTATCTACCATAGATACCTTCCGAGCATGGCCACGCATTTCCAGTTCATTACTCCTCGAGTGGCCCTGAGATATTTTTTAACCCTGACAAGGGGGTGGACAATTCCTATCGCACTTATTCCCTTCGACTAGCCACAACCATCATAACCCAAAATATGCCCATTTGACCCCATTTACGAAGGTCGTAGTAACACAAATCAAAGTTAATCTGAAACTGTGCCACCTTAGGCGAACAGTCTTTAGTCAAAAGAATCGACTCATTAGAATACTATAGTAGCTCTCGCCACGACCAGGCTATATAAATTTGCCAGAACTCTATAAGCGGTCACTGCCCGACAATGTGTTCCTAACAGTCTGCCTATGTGATCGACTAGTCATCTCACATGATTCTATGACAATTGAACTTACCATCAATCGCATCACACTCTAGTCACTTCGAGACGTCACCTCATACAAGTGACTATGGGCGAATACCATGTTAATCCGGGTTCAGTTTAACGGGGTTCAATATTGTCTCTACAACCCGTTTGGATGTAATAAAGTATAAAGGAGTTTTCAGATTTTAAAAAACTCGAACGATAAATGTGATTATCATATGAGTAGTCAATACTTGATTACTACTTCATATTCTATAATCCAGTTTGATCTTAAATGTAGTTGTTCATCTCAATTTAATTGAAATGACATGACTCATCATGTTAAGCCTATGAGAAGGCTTTGGTTAGTAGGTTTTATCAACTTCTTGTACCTAACTCTACCTTACAACATACTCGTTTTCCTTTGTAATGTATACATTTGCATTACAAAACTTTCTGAGTATGTGTCGAGATTCAATCAAGACATAGGCCTTCTAGCTTTAGAATAGCTCCCACTGTTTTCACAGTGTTCGGGACTTATCCTTCTTGCACATCCCATGATTGCAAGTGTACTCAATTTCCGTTGTAAATATTTCTCATTGTTCTTTATTGCCTAGAACGATTCTAGAAAAATCTATTTCTTAAATAACATAGCCACAATGGTATCTTAACCATCCTAATGTGTTTTGATTATGGTTTTGTCGGAAACCATGCGCAATCTCAATTGTCAATTGTCACTTGTGCAACACCCTTACACAAAATTGCATCAAAAAACACTTTGCATTATATCCTTAATGCTTCTGCAAGCACTTAAGGGTAATCAATATGGCTACTTGGTAATTATTACTCAAATTCGGTTTTGAAACAATTCATCATACTCAAAGTATATGAAGTGTTATACATTATTTTCTATTTAATTGATTCGGCAGCGGAAGCAAATGGAATCAATCAAATATGTTCAACTTGATTGAACTAGTCATGAATCTTATCAACATAAGACTTCTTATTTGACACTAATATCATGTAGATTTATCTTCATAAATCCGGATATTATATATGTATTATAATACTCCATAAGTCTTAAATCATTCCCAATGATCAATATGTCATCCACATATAAGACTAATTAAAATTTTCGTAACTCCCACTAAACTCCATGTATAAACATAACTTCTCGACTTATCGATAAAAGTTTTATAACATGATCAAAACATTGATTATAACTCATTGATGTCCTACTTAAGACCATCTCTTAAGTTGCACATTATCTTAGGATTGCAAGAATCTACAAAACTCAAGACATGTATTGAAACATTCCTTCTAATTGAAGAAGTGGGTTTTAGATTCACTCGCTATATATCTCATAATGAAATATAATCCCTAAGAAGATCCAAATAGACTTAAGCATTTCAACTAGTGCAAAACCCTTTGCAACCAACCAAGCTTTGAAATCTCTCTATTTATTAGTGCAAAACCCTTTGCAACTAATCAAGCCTTTTATTTCGGAATTTCATGGCTCTAAGCCTTGTATTGAGTTGTGACTTAAACACTCTCATGTAAGTCATACGTTCATTACTTTCCAGAGGTAATCAACTTGAATCAAACAATTTCTTTGTAAGTTGTAAGCTCTTTAAAAGTAACACTAACTCATCATCTTCAACAAGTGATGACTTTAACCTCCTAGGTTTTGAAGAAACAACATCTTTCACAAAACGTCTCATGTAGCCAAGAAGAAACAACGTCTTTCACAAAACGTCTCATGTAGCGAAGAAAGACCAGTTTCTTGCGACATAACATTCTTTGTGGCTCTTTAATAATTTCTCCCACTCTGTCTTCTAGAAATAAACTTGTATTTTAGAAAGACAGCTTCACGAGCCACAAAACCCGGTATACTCGTGATTGTAATAAGGAAAAATGGGCATTTGTTTCTTTTATAAAATTATAAACATGGTACCCTACCATTTCATATCTCATATGATTCGTTTTAGATTTAGTGGAAAATAATTTAGACAAAAATGATAAATTCCCCAAAAGGATCAAGTAACTCAAGGTAACTTGATTGAAGTCCAAACCATATCGAATAGCGTTTGAATGCTTATCCAACCACACATTATCCCATAATGTGTGTTAAGAGAGATTAACTTGTGATACTATATCACATTTCATTTAGCTTATATCAAAGTCTTCACTTTGATAATCCCATCACGACTAAATCGTGATTCCTTGAACTCTTTGAACTTCTTCAAAGATTTCTCTATTTACCTTATTAAGTGAACACATTAGCGTCAACTTAAATCATTGGTAAAAGTAAATGATCAACCTATTCTGTATCAATAATTTACATTCTCGATCTCCTTTTCAACCAAAAGGCACGAGACATCTTGCTTTGAATACAAGATACGCATATACCATAAGATCTAATGGTTTCAAGAGTACTCGATATCTAAGGTTTAATCTAGGGTTACCAATTTGAGTCTTGCATCATCTTCATGATATATCATTCTAGTTAGGTTTAGAATATACTGACCTTGATAATGGGCTAGCCATACATCAAATCGTGGTGTATAGGGCCACAAAAGTGAAACCTCTTTGTATCTTAACAAGTTTATATTCTTATTTAGAGTTTATGCACTTAATAGTCACAATTAAGTACAACTTAAATCAAAAACTAGATTGAGTATACAATGACTCTATCTCTCAACATTATTGTTGCTAGTCGTCATATTCTAATCATTCTATGTATCGCATACAATGATGAAAACCTCCACTGGTTTCTAATATTGGCGAAGTAGTACTAGCAAAAATTATGTTAATCAATTAAACATTTAAATAAGAAGATCCCATTAGATGTCCCACAACTAACTTGTTGATTCTTCAATAATTTGGGGTAGTTTCCTTTCAAGTGTCCAACATTTAAGACAATGGAAACTTTATCGGTCGGGATTGATAGGTTTAGTATCGCTATTCTAATAACTTTAATTTTAACATTACCTTGTATCAATTCCATTATAATTTTACTTCTTTGAACCTCATCCCTTTATTAACGGTTTAAGAGAATGCTCCCACTCATTTCAAAGAATCTTTACTTAGAGAAACAAAGTTGAATCTTATGAAGACTACTCTTTCAATTCAATCGTTTTAGTCTTAAAACTTTCATTAAAGTGGTTGCGTTATTTTGGTCAATTACGAATTCTGACAAATCTAATTACCAAAACAATTTATCGTTTCAAGGTACTTAATTCAATTAAGTATATGAAAAACAATCCATTGTAAGTAGATGTGTTAGTTAAGAATCAAAAACCTGTTTGATAATGAGTAACTTTAATCTATACTCTTTACAAGAGATCCTTAGCAATGGTTCATTTGAGGTTTTAGAAGCAAATTCATATTTGTCTTTAGTTACGATGTTTTAATGGAGATTTGAATCAAAAATCGAAAAGATATCGTATATGAATGGTAAAGAAAAAGAACAATATGATAACGGAATAGTGAAAACATAACATTTATCGTTTTATTAATACTTGTAAATAACAAGTAAAGCATTTACATAGTGACCTCTACCCAACTATGATAAATGATTCCGAGATCCAAATTCATATTAACTTGGGCACGGGGTAGCCGATGAAACCCTTATCAATATAACTCGGTGGATTAACTCTTTAATCGATTCTACTTTTAGAAGTCTCGGTCGATAAAATTACATTAACATTTATCTTTAGCCCAAAACACATCAGACAAGGGCACGGGGTAGCCGATGAAACCCTTATCAATTACTTTTGTTGAGTTCAACCCAAATTTCGAATAAATGTGTCCATGACCCAAATTCACATTAACTTGGGCACGGGGTAGCCGATGAAACCCTTATTAACATGAATTCGGTGGATTAGACATTTATCACCCACTTCCCCTACATAACAAGGTTTGTACCCCGGGGTGGCCGAGTGCACTCCCTCGCGAAATAGGTTTTCATGGTTTCTACATTTTGGTAAGGCTAAGTCTCAATTGTTTATTTTAGCGAGAGGTCATGTCAATTTATTATCTATCACGTTTTAAGTGAACTAAAGTGGTGAACTACGATAATTGTAATTGACACGGTCGATAAACTCGATTAATAAGACAATGCATGTTTTAGTTTTGGCGATTTAGCGATGCATGCAACATATAAATAAAATGCAAAGTATAAATTAAATCCTTGTATGGCCTTCCTAAAAATAGAAAATCTAATTAACTATTACATATTCGGAAACCAACTCCATTGGTCCCTTGAACTTTGGTTCTTGGCACGCATCTCGAGGTAACACCGTCTTTATGTATCGCCTTCTTGAGTGACACCGTCTTCAAGGAACTCCGAAATAATTAAATTACATAACAAATTACATAATTTCCTATTATACATTTGTAATTAAAAAATAAATCTATTAAATTACAAAACGGTGATACGAGATCCCAATAAATTACAACCGAATCGATATTCCCATACATTTCGGGTAATACCAATTAAAAACTAAGGCCATACTAAGTAAAAATTACATAATTCAAAATTACATAAAATAAAATTATGACAATCATATATAAAATGCAGCATTATAATATGTATGAACATGCCCAATTTTATGCTAAATCGCCTTTAAGGAGCCAATATCGTATATTAATCGGTTTTTACGGATTTGCGTGATTCAACATTTTAAAATCACAATAATTACATAAATTCATATTTATGCACAAGTTAATTACCCTAACCAACTTAGGACTCAAAATTAGTCTCCACTAACCATTTGACTATAATTAACTTATATTTCTTAAAATTGTTCATTAAAAGGACTTAAAATTACATTAAAAGCCATAAACTTCAAATAAATCATAAAAATTTCAAATAAATTCAAAATTCAAAATTTTAAACTCATGAACATTCTGTAAAAATACCATGACACTCATAATATTCAAAAATTAGGTTAAATTTTTTTTTGAAATTTAACGGGAAAAACAATGTTGCGGTTTATCGGATTTATCAATTATAATCATAAAAACATGAGAAAATTATATTTATCAAATTTTCAATTTTAGATGTGAAATATATGATAAAATGCAACATGTGACGTTTTTCCTTAGTCATGAAGTATGTTTTAGCAATTTATACTAATTAAAGTCACTATTTATGCTATTTTTCATCAAAATTTCATAAATCATGCATGAAGACTTCATTATAGCCTATTATTTTACACACATCTTGTAAAATTGCATGTGACAACATACTAAATTTCTATGACCATATTCGAAATTTATCTCATATTAACCCATTTTTTATTTAAATTCGATTTTTATCATGAAAACTCCATATTTCGAGCATAAAAACTCCAAAAATTCTGAAAAATCCAGATCATCTAAAAATAATATATGTGAAAACATATCCAAAAACCACTGAAAAATTCAAAGTTTAGCTAATTTTAGTCCGAAAATGACATTTTTATCATAAAATCACATTTTTAATGCCATTATTATATAAAATGAACAATAAAAATCCATAAATTAACCAAAAAATCCTAAATACATTTTAGGACCAGAAATTTTAATATGCATAATAAATTTCGTGATATATCATAATAAACACAAATTTATAAGTTTTATATGTTAATCGTATAACTCGGAAAAACTATAACCGATTTGCATGCAAACAACCTTGTGCTCATGATACCGCTTGTTAGAAATCTATATCTCATTATACAACATATTCTTATATGTTACAAATTAATTTAGTCATACAATTAATTTAAATCTTATGCATGCAAACTAAATAAGAAGAGATAAGAAAATCAATTTCTCACCATCTAAATTTTGATCAAATGGGCACCAACAAGATCTCCTTCTTGTTAGTTCTTGAGCTTTCCAATATTGGATGAACATTCATGACTTCATAATAGAAGCCCTCCAATTAGTAGCACCCAAGACTATCCCTTAATCCCACAAACTAACATGTACTAGATATTTGTAATGTGGTTTACCTTAAAATTGATTACTAATACTCATATACTACTACTAGTATTATTAGTAGTTGATTTATACAAATTAGATTCATAAAACTTGATTTTATGATGAACAAGAGAGAGAAGTTTATGTTTTCTTTAAACATGAGAGAATAGAAAAAATTAAGAGAAAAACTCTCTAATGTTGTCTCACAAAAACCGGTGGCCTCATCAAGTCTATAGACCATAATTCTTTTTCTTTTTGTCTTCACAAGACAAAATGTGTAAGCCTTTGTCCATAGTCATGTCACTATCAAGCATATTGGACAAATGAATAGGACAAATGGAAAAAGACAAAACATCTCACAATGCCCACCAATTTCGGTTTATGTGTGTAATATGGAGTCCATTTTATTTTTGTCAATTGTACAATTGTATGTCATGTGACATGTGACATGTCTTATGTCATGTTTTAATTTAAAATGCATATTTAACAAATTAAATATCATTTACAAATTAAATAAATCATATTTAACAAATTGACTAGCAATTTAAAAATTACTTTCTCATAAAATGGTCATTTAATTACTAGTTAGTATAATTCACAACATCTTGTAACTATAACTAACTTATCATTCTCATTTCGCGTGTTTCGCAAACACCGATTAATTTTAGTAATATAATTTCTTAAATTACTAAATAAAATCTTATTTAATCACATTATAATAAGATGTCATTTTCTCTCTTATGGTAATAATTTGTACAATTTTAAGGAATTAATTAATCTGTATCGGTATACAATTAATTAACCTTTTCAATTAAGGGAATCGTCCTTTAGGTGTGACCTCAAGGAATGAACTGATCACCACCGTCGCACGACAGTAATGTCAAACTCTAGCCAGCCAATCATTACCGATATGTGTGGACCAGTTGACTATATATGTAATGTATCATCCCTTTCGTATTCTTGTAATGAGATTTAAATATGTGATCAATATGATCGACAATTGTGATCGCATTATTGTCGGAGGACATATATTCCAACAGAGTTTCGCTATTTTTGAAAAATCTTTTATGAAACGGCGATAGAAACCCGCGTGACCGAGAAAACTTCTCACCCCTCTAACATTCACGGGAGGTGGGAGTTTCTCTATCACCTCAACCTTAGCTTTATCGACCTCGATGCCCTTTTTCGAGATTAAATGACCCAAAACAATTCCTTCATTGACCATGAATTGACACTTTTCCCAATTTAAAACAAGACTAACATCTTCACATTTTTGCAATACAAGAGAAATATTATGCAAACATGACTCAAAGTCCTTTCTATAAACGCTAAAATCATCCATAAAAACTTCCATTATGGTCTCTAGGTAGTCGGAGAAGACACTCATCATGCATCTTTGGAAAGTGGCGGGGGAATTACATAAACCAAAAGGCATCCTCCTATATGCAAAAGTACCATAAGGGCACGTGAAGGTGGTCTTATGTCGGTCATCCGGGTGTATAGGGATTTGGAAGAATCCCGAATACACGTCAAGGTAACAAAAGAATTTGTTGGAGGCTAACCTCTCAAGCATTTAGTCAATGAATGGTAGGGGGAAATGATCCTTTCTTGTTGCGGAATTCAATTTTCGATAGTCAATACACATACGCCAACCGGTGATCTTCCTTGTGGGTATTAACTCATTCTTTTCGTTTGTCACCACCGTGGTACCTCCTTTCTTAGGTACCACTTGAACGGGGCTAACCCACAAAGAATCCGATATGGGATATATGATTCCCGCATCAAGTAATTTCATAACCTCTCCTTTGACAACTTCTTGCATGTGGGGGTTTAATCTTCTTTGAGGTTGAATGGTAGGTCTATGGTCCTCCTCTAGATGAATTCTATGCATGCAAAAGTTGGGACTTATCCCCTTAAGGTCATCTAGACTATAACCTTTAGCCTTCTCATATTGTTTCAACACATCAAGCAATTTTCCCAATTGGTTATCATCAAGTCTATCATTAACAATCACGGGTTTGGTCTTTGATTCATCAAGGTAAGCATATTTTAAATTTGGGGGAAGGGGTTTTAGAGTAGGGGTTTGTACCTCACTTTCCTCCGTTGAAGGTTCATTGAGAATTTGCTCCATCTCCATTAGACATTCCATTCTCATAGCATATTCAACTTGTTCTTCATTCTCATCAATATCATCACACTCGAATTCCATAACGGATTCCTCTTGCTCTTGAGCTTGTAAGATGTCTTCTAGGATGGATTGCTCATCTTCTATAGGTTGATGTGCTTCCACAAGGATGTTATGCACTAATTCGGATTGTGCATGAGTAAGTTCTTTGTTAGCTAGAGCGGCCTCAAAAAGATCTACCTCCAATTCCCAATACATATTTTTAGCCTCACTTGCTTCCAAGGCTTCCAATGCTTGCATGGGATCTTTGAACAAAGGTATACTTAAGTGGTCCTATATAAAACAATCTATAAGGTCCATCTTGCAAAATATCAAACAACTCGAATACAATTAGAACAAACCTTGAGGAGTTTTACTTCCCCAAGGCAAAGAAAGAAAGACACAACTAATAACAATACAAGAAAATCTAAATCAAGTTAACACCGTCCCCGGCAACGGCGCCATTTTTGGTCGTGATCCCTCCATAGGGTTTAGTTTTCAGTACTTGTCGTTAGGAGCACCTAGACCAAAACACAATTTATAACTTCACCAACAACTCTACAATTAGTAAAGAGGCAAGTAAAGGTCGGATCCCAAGGGACGGGAATTGAGATGAGATTTCTATTGCAACTAGTGGAGTCTAAGGGTGTCACAATTGGGGTTTGAAGTAGTAGATCACTAAACTAAAAAGCAATGAAAGTAAACAAGCAAGATGAATTAAAAGGGGTGTAAACAATTGATAAAAAGTACTAGGATGTCATAGGGTCATAGGGGATTCATGGGAATTGATCATACAAACATATTCTCAAGTTATAAGCAAGTAATTATTGTTGTGATGGACCGAGTTGGTTTATATCTTACAATCCTAGGAAAGTTTGGGCCCCGAAGCCGAATCGATTAGATTGTACAACACCTACAAGTCGACTTAATCTTCCCTACTCAACAATATGCATGGTCTAATGAGACTCGAGTTGGTTTATGTCTTATAAGTCTCATTAAAAAGATAGGTGATGGGTAAAAAATGCAAGGATTCATAGGCTCGCATTTCATCAAACATAACATGTGCATAAGTTGAGATCACAACAAGCAAGCAAATAAACTATGAAAGCATATTAATTTAAGCATGAATCATTCCCCATGTTGGTTTCCCCTAATTACCCATTAACCCTAGCTAAGGAAACTACTCACTCATTATCATGTTGAACATGCTAGCAAGGTTGTCAATCATACTAACAAAGTGAAACATGATGAATAAATGAAAGTGATTAACAATAATTAAAAAGGGATTAAGAGAATTATACCTACTAATGATTCCAATAATAAAGCAAAGAATAAAAGAAGTACTTGATGCTTGATTGGAAGGTTGTCAATCTCCCAATAATAACCCAAATAATCTTCAATTACCCAAAATAAAGGATGAACAAGAGATAGAGTAAGGAAATAAAACTTGTATTAAAACTTGATTAAATGTTGATTACAAGATTAAAGAGAGATTTGATTGATATTAACTACACTAAAGATTGCTAAGAAGAACATGCTCTTCTAATTAGACTAATGGGGTATTTATAGTGGGGATTAGGTACATAAATTAGGGTTTACTAAGGGCTTAAATGACGATTAAGTCCTTGAGGAATCGCCGGTCTCTAGGGACACTCCGGTCTCTTTTTCGGCGGTCTTAGAAAAAGATGCGCATCCTTCCTTGAAGTTTGTAGAAGACGAAAGTACTGTCTGGGAATCCGGGTGTCTTTGGCACGGGACGGGCGGATTTGGGAGCTTCTGGACGGGCGTCCAGAGGGGGAAGACGGGCGTCTTGTGGAGCTTTTGCCCGGGCGTCTTGTGGAGGAAGACGCTCAGATTGTGGGTGAGGGACGGGCGTCTTCAGGGCAATCCGCACGGATTGTCAAACAGTTTTATTCCTTCTTCTTTTCTTCCTTTTTCTTCATAAAATCCTTGAGGATTTCCTCGGGGATGCAAGGATCTTTTCTCATCATTGCCCATCTACTATAGTATGTACAAAGGCCTTCTAATCTTGTCTCTCCTTGATGCTTGGTCATTGAATTCAATCAATTTAGCCTCATTTTGCCATGAAAATGCAAGGTTTGCACTCCTTTCCTACCAAGGACACAAAACCTCAAAGAATATGCAAAACAAAGAACTAAAGACAATAAATGACCCAAATATGCACTAAAAAGCATGGGAACAAGGCTAATTTGGGGACTAAATATGCTCTAATTATGGTCACATCACTTGCTATTCATGTGGTGTTGGGGATAAAGAAAAAGATAAAACCTATCCAATTCTATACACAAATATCATAGATCAAGTTCGAAACAAAACGTATAAGGTTGGTTTTAAGAAGGATGATGTTTCAGTGGTATGCACTTGCAAGAAGTTTGAAAGACATGGAATACTCTGTCGACATCCTCTGTGTGTCGTTAAAGATCTGGGAATTCAGAAAGTTCCAAGTGACTACCTGCTTAGTTGGTGGAGCAAACTAGCAACCCTGCCAGCCAATCGTCGGACCTAATGGCCAGTTGCTTGCTGATTGTACATCAATGGATGTACAGAAAAACAAAGTTGGCGAGTTATGGTCAGAGTAGTTTACTTGTGTGGCACTCGTTGAACAGAGTCCTGGGCATTGTGATGAGTTGGTTGGGATTTTGCGTGAGTTCAAGGAAAGGGTAAAAATTACCCCTGATGAAAGTGGAAATACTGGTATTGCAAAGGTAAAGGACAAGAATTCTGAAATTGGGATGCTTTTAGGAACAAACATTCCTAGTGAGATTAAGGTTTTGCCTCCAAGGCAGTGCAAAAACAAAGGCTCGGGAAAAAGGCTGACCTCACAAATAGAATGAGCTGGGGAAGTGAACAAGAAAGCGCTAAGAAAATGCAGTGCCTGTGGGGAGATGTCGAACCACGACAGCAGGAATTGTGACCGAAGAACAACCGACAATGAGTAGAGTAATTTTTTATTTTACCTTATTGAAAAATTCGGGATTTTTATTTTATTTGATAGATATTGGACATTTGCCTTATTGAATAATTCGGGACTTTTTATTTTATTTGATAGATGTTGGACTTTTTTTCTTAAAACGAATAAATGTAACACTTATAGAATGTAAAACCTGAGTGTTCCTGTCACCATTATTTTTTGCACATACAACGGTATTTCATGCACATACACATGTATTTCATGCACAAAGAACGTTATTTCATGCACAAATTATGCGAGTATCAAGAAACCTTACGATGATTAATTTATTCACTGTTTCACCAGATTTGGTAATCCAAAATGAGAATATCCCAACACTAAAATGTGATCAATTGAAATGAATCTTCTTGTACGACAAGTCTTTAAAATTCAAAGTGACGATCCGAGCGGAAATATTTAGAAATCGGAGAAATGTACATGGTTTAATTATGCACATCATGGTTATTTCATGCACGTAGAACGTTTTCTAACGCAAGATTAAGAGAAGTATTATGAAACCGGAGAAATGTGATCTACCACTACATCCTTCTTTGCTACCACATCCCCAACCGTCAAAGTTAATAATAAAATTCCAAAATCTAAATTAAAATGCAACATTTTAAAAGTTCACTTGAGATTACTTTAAGATTTGACCTTGGACACATGAGTTACATATTTCATGCATGCACACTGTTATTTCATGCATGTGGAACAGTTTTTAATGCATTTACGATGTTTTCAGATTTCATTACAGCCTTTTCGTTGCCCAATTTTGAAAATTGTCTCTCGTTTTTGTTGCCTCGTGACATGTTCGTTATCCAATTTTGAAAATTTTCTCTCGTTTTCGTTGCCTCGTGACATGTTCGTTATCCAATTTTGAAAATTGTTTCTCATTTTCGTTGCCTCGTGACATGTTTCTAGAATTAGTCCAGAAACATGACTTCATGTCTTACACGCCTTACATATTCCAAAATCTAATATGTACTCTCAAGACTTAGTGTACTACATATTCCATAATAAACTCCACAAGAATCTAATATTCCAGGGTCTACTCCCTTTGTACATCCCTCGACTCAAGGAATCAGATCAAAAAATGGCTCAGTGTTTCGAATTTTGGATTAGGTCATCTGCCACTCCCTTTGCACATCCCTCGACTCAAGTGTTTAGAAAATATCATCTAGTGATAATCCTACAAAAAAACGGGGGGGAGGAATACTTTTACGTAAAAGTGACTCCGAGACAGAATCTAATGAAAAGAAGATTAAAATTAGGTAAAATTTAAATTAGGCATTCAAGGTTCTTTATATTTACCTTTCTCTTGTTTCGCTTCCATTTGATGAGACGTGCAATCATACTCGTACCATATTCATCCAAATCCTACATATAAATTTTATTTGACAACAAATATTGAAGTGCTTGAAATAAAATATACTGAATAATGTTTACAAAAGTTTGTTAAAAAATTTATACCTCGTAAGAACGCTCATCACTCCATGATGCTTGAGCACACAAATTTTCTAGCCACTTTAACAAATAAACTCCATAAGAATACCCATTCCTTTGTTGAGGCACTTGCACAACCTCCAACTGAAAAGTCTTGATCTCCAACAACCTTGTGTATCTTGGAGAATCTCTTGCGATGATATCCAAAGCAGGCAGGAGCTATACAAAAACAAGACAGTGAGTGATTGTGATTGTGGTATAAGGCTATTTAATGCACATGCAAGGGTATGTCATGCACATACAAGGGTATTTCATGCACATAAAGATCACCAACAGTATTTTCATTCGACAATGCATTTTGGGCAGTCAAAAACTGTTGAGCAGCCTTCCGGATATAATAAGTCAGGGATAACATGTTTTTGTGCAAAAACTAATAAATCATGCCCGTTCAACTAAAAATTTTTGCCTGACTTCACGGCGCTTGGGCAGATTGGAGTCGAGTATGAAGTTCATCCTTTTTCCAAAGTCAACAACGCATGCAAACCAATGTGATCTCTCCACGCAATAAGGAAAGAAAGCCTGAAATATTACAAACTAGTCAAGTAGGATGTATCGACTTCAAATGAAAAAAAAAATGCATTGGAAAAAAATTGCATGGAAAAAAAAGTAAGAGAATATTTATTTACCAGTTGGGTTGTGTTTATATTAAGGGGCAAGTAGTCAAGTAGGACGTATTGACTTCGAAACCCCTTTTTACCGACAACTCCCTGAAATTTGAGAACATTTGTCAAAATTCTTTGTCATTTCAAAAACCAAAAACAAGCATTTGACACAATAAGGAATATGAATACCTTTATGATTGTCGGAAAATACACAACACTTGGGTTTTCGATTGTAGTACGAATACCAACAGCATCAATAACCATATCCATTACCCAATTTCCTGGCAGAAAGGTCTGCAACGCGTCTTGGGTAACTTGCAACCAATCGGTTTCTACAACGACCTCACTAATGATGCACATGTTGCAATTAGATCAGAAAACACGGAACAACAGAGAGTGGACAAAAACTGAAGTTTTAAAAAAGCTGTATGGTCAGTTAGAACTTACTCCTTATTCTTCCCATTATTCCGAATATAATTGATCAAGTGTGCATCTGTATATGATAAATCATCATGTGGCGCTTGATTACTGAGAAAAGGGGAAAATAAAAGCTCATTTATTAACATGGAAAAACGAAAAAATGGAAAACAAAGCTAGTTAAGATTTCGCATTACCGAATCTGACCGCTATTCTTGTAAGCCTTTGCTGCAGCCGTCACTTGAAGTTTGTAAGAGTTGTATCGCCAAGTTAGAATTTCATTGCAAACCCTCACAACAAAACGTTTAACATCAACTCTCTGAACAATAACAACAAAACAAATCAACGTCAGTGCCTTCATATTTAATGCACATACAAGGAAAAGTTGAATTAAATAATACAGACTTACTCCCTTTACGACCCACCTTTGAACCTAAGCGTCCCTTAGCCCCCGTTGTACATCTCCATATGACGCATGAGGTAGATTCCAATATCATGCTCGACATCAACAACAACGTGCGGAATATACAACTTAGGAATCAAAAGCCATGAAGACACCAAGTTTGGAATCTTACTTGAAAGCGTACTCAACAAGTTCTTCTGATAAAGGTAAAACAATGACAAGTAAATAATCTCTCACAAAAATTAGAAGAAAATTAGGCACTTTATTGCAAAAAGATCCGAAGATATACCACAGGTATAACTGAAGGAAATGTAGATTCATATACATACTAACATACTCATATATGTCAAAATTAATTTGTCATAAAATTAAATGTGGATTTTATGCATGCAAACAATATAATAAAAGAGAAGAAATCATATCCTTACATTAAGATTTCGGTTCAAATGGGCACAAAAGAAATCTCCTTTTCTTTTGTTCTTGAGCTTTCCTTGATGGAAGAACAAGATCCAAGTGTAGGATCTCTCCTTAGGAATAATACCCAAAGCTAACTCTTAATCTAATTAATATTATTTGAGCTAGTATAATATTAATCTTAGTGAAAAATTGAACCAAAATTGTTTGGTTTTTACTCTCTAAAACCGGTTAGAGGAGAGGGATTTTTAGAGGTTTTTCTCTTTCTAAAATATTTTGAAGTAAGAATGAATGAATATCTACAATCTTGCATGTAGTGTATATTCAAAAATAAAAGACAAAACTCTTTTTCTTTTTCTTTTGTGAACCGTGTAAGAGGAGAGGAGAGGGGAAGAAAAAGACCCAATGCATGCATTAGTTTGCCTTCACAAGGTAAATAGGGTTGCATGGCTACTCTCCTATTTTAATCATTATGTTTACCACTAATTGTAAACACAATATTAATCCTAATCCTCCTCAAATTTTCGGCACATGTATAATATGGATTCCATATTATTTTTGTCAATTGTCAATATGTCACATGTCACATGTCACATAAATTTGTTATGTATTTTTAACATATTAAAAATCAACGTATTAATAAAAATACGTCACATACAAAAATCGACTTAGTAATTTCATAATTACTTGTGCCAAAATATTATACCAATTTATAAATCACAACAGATTGTATTTATAATAATTCATTCAATTCCGATTGTTTCTTTAAACAATAATTTCATCTGAGTAATGATACAATTCGATTACTCAGACCGTATCTCATTTAATCACATTTCAATTTGATACGTAAATTTTACTTCCAAAATCGTCCGTCAATTTTTCAAGTAATTTAATTAACTCGTAACATTATACGATTAATTAAATGATCAATTAAGAGTATTGCCCTATAGGTATGACCTAGGGGGTCAACCGATCACCACCGTCACACGACAGTAATGTCAAACTCTAGTCAGCCAATCATTACCGATATATGTTGACCAGTTGACAGTATAAATACTTCCCAACTGTATTCTTTAAAATGAGATTTAATAATGATATTTAAATCATGTAATCGCACTATTGTTGAGGACACATTTCCCAACAATAACATGGCGTGAATAGTCAGTTGACGGAGGCATCAAGTGCATCACTTCTAACAGCTTCTTACTAACATGGTAACAGAAGACAAATGGCAAGGGTGTAACAATAGGAATGAAAACCTGTACGACATTGAAAACAAAGACAATAATGAAAAGAAAGACACTTATTTGAGAACAACCCTGGTAATGTGAAAATCTTGAAGGACTTACCAACTCCACGTCTGCAAATTTGACATCCAATGAGTCAATCTGTTCTTTAAATTAGGTGACCCGTATTAGAGAATAAAAACTTGTAATAATTGGACACTTATTTGATGCATGTTCAGTGTTGTTTAATGCACCTAGATTGGTATTTCGTGCATCTATAAGATTATTTGATGCATTCGAAAGTCTAATGCAGCCCAAGGTTGAGAACAACCATGGAACACTTACGTCAGTTGTCTCTGTGATAAATAGACGGCAAGGGCATTTACGATTTCTGAATTTGTTGCCCTCATTCAAATAATCACACCACACAGAAATGACATCTGTATGAACTCGACGATCAAGAAGCAAACTCTTCATATGACTTCGTGTGAGAGTCTTGCCCGCACTGCTAAATAAACCCTCCCTATACAGTTATGATAACATGAAACCTTAGTGTTATACAAAGAAAATGTAATACATATATGCCAAATAAGATTAAAATATAGGAGAGTGATACATACTCTTCATCTAAGTCCTCTGAAAATGCATAGTCTCCTACCACTTTTTCCGATCGACTCAAGTCACGAACCATGTCCACGTTTCTGATAAAGTAAGGTGACCGGTAAACATTCGCTACCTCAACACACCTCTTAGGGAGCACCCTTCTACCAGCCACCTGCCTCTCAATAGCATAATCTGAGGGGGCAGTTGGAGAAGAGGGATCAATTGGCGATTCATCCAACGATACTTGAGAGGAGATAACTACAGGCGATGGTTGGGATGAGATCAGAATTGGCGATATTGGCGATAAAGGATGAACTACTGGAACAGACGTCGTAGTTGTTGTGCTTGAATGAGGAATACTTGAAGCAGCCTGCAACCTGGACTTAAGGAACTCTTGAGAGTTATATGGTGCATCATCGCCACTAAAAAGGCTGAAAGACGGTCCTTCCAGAAGCGCCTTATCCCTCTTTTCCTTTTCCTTTTTTCGTTCCACAAATTTTCATGATGTGAATCAAACACCTTGCCAACATGAGTGTATGCATTATTAAGGATCCCTTCTAATTCAACCATGACAGTGGGATTGTCTAGAAACGCATCATCTGCACAAATCATGTCAACCTCCTCGTTCTTCAACTCCTCCTCCTCCACTTTACCCTCATCCTTCTTCAACTCCTTCTCTACTGCCACCTCCTCCTTTCTCTCCTTCAATTCATTCTCATCTTTATCATTCTCCTTTTCTACTTCATCCTCCTCCATCTTCTCCATGGTAGCACCCTCCCTTTCACAATCAACACCTTCCCTTTCACCTTCTTCTGTACTCTGCTGTGAAAGGGAAAATCCTTCAAATAAAAAATCTGCTAACTTTGACATTTGTGTGACAGTCGGGAAAGCGGGAGCCTTACACTTAGCATTTCTAACTACTTTGGTAAAGTCACCATAAATGTATGCAAGTCGAATGGCTGTGCTTGCCAAAACCTTGATGGATTCTTTCCTCTCATCAACCGGTTCAGCTTCAAGTTCAGGTTCAGGTTGAGGTTCAGGTTGAGGTTAAGGTTCAATTTGAGGTTGAGGTTGAGGTTCAAGTACACGTACAGGTACAGGTTCATGTTCTTGTTGAGGTGCAACATAATCAAATATGGGTTCAACAGAGCCCTTACCAAAGCCACCCCCCTTCTGCTTCTCCAACTTAACCCTTTCTCTAATTTTCTCATCCGTCCAATTCGCTAATAAGGGAAATGATCGACGCACCGATCTCGTCATGAAAACACATCTATCTAAGTAGATAATCTGGAAAATCAGAATCGGTCCCTTAAAATACGTTTTAGGGGAATTAGCTATAGCCGCCTTCCACGACATGACGTTGCTGATCATATGGGACCGTGCAAATTTGCACCAATTCATGTTAGGGACATCAGAGAGATTTGAAAGGGAGCTTAATATCCGAGGGCTAGGATGATCACCTACTACCCCCATCAAGAGAACATTGACGATATAGATGAGGAAATTCCTCTTGAAATCGTCTCCACCATCCCGTTGCTCCATCATCTTATCTAAGAGAACCTTTTTCGTAATATCTGAGGTGGTAAACTGAGCCTTATACCTCTTGACAGCCTCTGTATACTCCTTTTCCTTACAGAACATTCCAGCTGCAACAATGTTAATCGGTCCCATAGGAAGTCCAGTTGCAACGTGTACATCCTCATAAGAGATAACAAGATCGCGGTTCATCAATGAACAATTGAACGGATTAAATGTCTCGACAATCCATCTGGCCAAATGGCCATTGATTTCTTCTGACTTAAGTTGTAACAACCCTCCGAACCCCATACTGTGTATCGCTTCAATTTGCTTTTCGGATGGCCCAAACTTGATGAAATTAGTGATCAAGGAAGGACTCATCCGAGTGAGGAGAGGCTAATACTTGTCAGAACGCTTTCTTCTTTTTATAGTTTGCGTTGGCTCTTTGCTTATTGCTGCTGCCTTCCTCTTGTTCTTGTTAGGAGGCAACTCTGGTGCGACTTCCTCGTGAACTTTGGCTTTAACACGCGGACTCTGTTGCAGCGGTAAAATTTGTTCTGCCTCTGTTGTTGTAGTGTTTGGTTTGAGAGAATTATCTGTCAAAGTAGACAACATTAGTAAGGTAGCTTATTTCATGTATATACAAAATTGTTTAATGCACATAGATAGTTATTTGATGCATATACAAGGTTGGTCCATGAATTCATAAGACTATTGTACGCCAAACCAAACAAAGGATTAGCTTCAGAAGACAAATTTATTTCATGCATATATAAAGTTGTTTAATGCACATAAACAGTTATTTGATGCATATACAAGGTTAGTCCATTTATTCATAAGACTAGTCTACACCAAACCAAACACCGATTAACTTCAGGGAGACAGCTTATTTCATGCATATACAAAGTTGTTTAATGCACATAAACAGTTATTTGATGCATATACAAGGTTAGTCCATTAATTCATAAGACTATTGTACACCAAACCAAACACCGATTAGCTTCAGGAAGACAGCTTATTTCATGCATATACAAAGTTGTTTAATGCACATAAATAGTTATTTGATGCATATACAAGGTTAGTCCATTAATTCATAAGACTAGTGTACACAAAACCAAACACCGATTAGCTTCAGGAAGACAGCTTATTTCATGCATATACAAGCTTATTTCAGGAAAACAAGATTTGAAAAAGGGTCCCGGGTGTCCTAAAATAGGACGGGAAAGGGTTTAGGGTTGGATTAGGCGGACCGCTACCGCGGGTCCGCCTAATCCAACCCTAAACCCTTTCCCTTTCTATTGTCATTCGAACAGGAAAACCTAAAGACACCCTAGAAGGGGCCGAGTGAACCCTTTTTTGGGGACGGTATTTTAAAAAGGGGCCCAGGTGTCCTAAAATGGGACGGGAAAGGGTTTAGTGTTGGATTAGGCGGACCGCTACCACGGGTCCGCCTAATCCAACCCTAAACCCTTTCCCTTGCTATTGTCATTCGAACAAGAAGAAAACCACAAGGCATGGTTGGTTAATGCATATGGATTGCTTTTTGATGCATCTACAAGGCTACTTGATGCATTCATAAGGGTATTGCACCTTAAACCAACACCATTAATATTGGAACAAACGACATGTACTGGAAATCTTTAAAAGGGACAAGAAAAGGTAAACCCTCACCATTGTTGTTACCAGAAAGCATGTCTGGTGTTACTTACTCAGTAACTTTTGGTTGGATACGTGGACTCTGTCGACGTGGAGGAGGAATTTGTTCTGGCTTTGCAGCTGTAGTACTTGGGTTGGGAGGATTATCTGTCAAAGTAAGTAGGTTAAGAAGGCAACTTATTTCATGCATATACAGGGGTATTTTAATGCACTTAGATTGTTTTTTGATGCATCTACAAGGCTGTTCCATAGATCCAGAAACTTCATGTAATTATGAAACAATGAAAGCTCGATGATTAACAAAATAAGGAAAAGAAACTTCATTAATAAAACATATCATCCATACATGACAAAGTTTTACAACATCCAAAATGAAAAAAACCCGACTACATAATCATACAAAGGTCGCTTAATACATGGAATTATACAAGAGTACCACAAAAGACTGAAAATAGGGCAACTTTAACACCTGAACCGTTAAAGGCCTAAATACACAGACATCAAAATGCCAAAACTGGTACAAACTTGAGCAGTTGAGTTATATATTGAGGAAAAAACCGAAAAAAGGTAAAGTTGCCCGAGTTGTTAACTCTGTTGAAATGGCAACTGCTATGTCACATGCAGGAGATGGCGTGGCTAAAGCATGAAGCAACTCATTCACATGTGCGCGTTCAGCATCATCAAGAGCGTTAAGATGTTATCTTTGAAAAGTATTTTTCTCTTGTTGATGATGCATGAGCAGTTTAGCAGCCAAATCTTCAGTCATAAAGCATTTGCATCTTTTATAAATTATTTTAGGACCCCTACGAATAATTCTTACACCATTGATATCATTGGTCCTTAGAGAAAGGCCATATGCATGTTCAATGCGAGGTGTACATGGGTGTATGAGGAAAAGCTAAGACCAATTCCTACAGACCAACGCCATATTTGCCTTATCTTCGTAACAATTTACTCGGTTAAATATGTTAGTCACTAGATCTTGATTATTGAAAACATCATCAAGTTGGGCTTGATAACAGTTGTCGGTAAGCTGAACTTTGACTAAGGGAGCAAATGACAAACTCATAGCCTCTTTTTTTTCTCTTACGTAATTCACGGAAAAAAGTGCTTTATCTTCTGCAACAATATTGACTACCCACCCCTTGCACCAATTGACCATACTTGGCTATGTATAAGTAATTGACCAGTAAGAGAATGACCTACAAGCGTCACAAATTGAACTCTCGAATGAAAAAACTAGAAATAGAAACTAGTAAGGAAAAGAGTACAAGTAGTCTGTCATTTGAAATATCACATTAAGCATGCAGAAAAACACTAAGATAAATTCAGGAAATATCACATTAAGCAAGCAGTACAGGTATTGCATCCAAGTTTAGAGAGAGCATTAAAATATAGTCTCTCATTATTTTGGGGTAAGGAAGGGATGAAACATAAAAACAGACAAAGCTATGCAGATTTTCTTACAACATACTTTGGTCAACAGCATCATTTATACTTGAATTTGTTGGGTTTGGTGGGAAATAATCTTTCACTGATCTACCTCCTTTTATTTGTGTATTTTTTACTGGTGTGTTTTTCTTCCTTGCAACAGTCTTTCGCCTCATATATGTGAATGTATTGACTGATGTTAACACGGATGAAAATAGAAATTTCGGCCAATGCACAACCGAGAGCATTTAGATTTTGGAAAATATGCAGATTTTCAGAGTCAAGGGCCCTCTACTTATTAAGCATTGGCACCTTATCGACAATGAACCAACTGCTAATTTTAAAGTGACGCCTTGTTTGATGCAGACATAACCTTATTTGATGCACATTGAACCCTATTTTATGCACCCTGGACCTTATTTCATGCACGTACGGAGGACGGTACCTAAAACCTAAGCTTACTTGGCTAAAAAAATACTGAAAACAACAAGCAACTACCAGCTCAACTATTCTTTCAGATCCGAACAATATAGATCATTTAATACCAAAAGAGCCTCACAAATCCGCAAATTCAATTATTAAAAAGTACTTGAACATGCAATCAGAATAAAAACTCACAAATCCGCAAATTCAATTATTAAAAATTACTTGAACATGCAATCAGAACAAAAATGCAGAACTCGCTAAACTATAAGCAACGTATAAACTCTGATTTTCTATGCAAATGTGTTCAATACATAAAAACTCTGAATTTCTATCCCGAATCTAAGAATTCATTATAGAATAACAATAAAAAGACCTTAATTAGGGAAATTGCTGCAACTTAGGGTTAATAGTTGAATATGAATTGATGAATGTCGGGGGAATTGATGAATGTCGAAGGAAAAAATACATGCATGATAAAATTACAGTACAATCGCCATTATCCGAAGCATAGTACCTGAATTTGTAGGAATGAAATTGATTAATCTCGCGAAAATGCTGATGATGAATGGATTGAACTGTAATATGAGAAGCAGATGATCGGATACGATGAAGGTAGGATAGAGATGAGCAGCGATGATGATCGGAGAAGACGATTGGAAATGGCGACGATCGGAAACGGGGATGATGAGGGTCGAAGAGAGAGAAGAAGATGAGTGAGAAAGTGAAAATTGGGAAATGATTGAAGTTGAAGGGTTTGGGGAGTTGAGCGCGTAAAATTGTAATATTATTAATATTATTAATTAGTAATGTTAATATTAATAGTATTATTAGTGGTTCTCATGGTACTCATCATCCTAGTGGTTCTCATATGATCCCGAATATATATATATATATATATATATATATATATATATATATATATATATATATATATATATATATATGTATGTATATATATATATATATGTATATATATATGTATATATATATATATATAATTCAACTTGCCAACTAGAGCTGGTAAAGTGTAGGCCGGTCCAATCGGCACGCTAAGATAGCGGATTTTGTAATGGAATTATAAAAAAATTAATGGGTAATGGACAAGAAATTTAGGCCAGCTAACATAAATGGAGGGGCTTAGACTAGATAAACCTATCCAGGGACATCTCACTAAGCCCACTACTTTTAGTTATTAATCTAAATTCTAAGTGCAACTAGAGCCTAAGTCAGTAAGTTGCTAACCCGTAAATCATATGAATTTAAAAAAAAACAGAAAGGAAAAAAATCTTCCAAATTAGAGATACAAAGCGTCTAAACTTAAATCATAAGTGTGGACGTGGGCCCACATGCGCGCCAATCTACGGGCATGCAACGGTCTTGAAACCAAGCTCGATGGCGTAATAAATGCTTTCGACCGGATCGCTTTAGATCGGCCAGTTTCGTCTCGGTAAGGGTCTCGAAACGATGCAAAGCAATTATGGGATTCCTGGAAACCGTTCGAGTCCACTTTATACCTAGGTCAATCAAGGCAAAAAGCGGTGCTTGACATAGGTACTAAAGATAAGGAATTGCCCCTCTTTAGCATCCTATCGCTAGAATGACTCTCGTTCGCCCTGGATATGGTCGTTCACTATCCAAAGTTTCTGAGTAAGAGGTGGGGGTACGTATTGGGAAGCCCTTTAACCGGACACCCAATCCCGCTCGCGGTAGCGGCCTTGTGGACATGGCCACCTGCGACGCCCAACCGATCTTTGGATATGCAACGGTCTTTTGAAAGCCATGCTTGGCGGCGTAAAAAATACTTTCGACCAGATCGTTTTAGATCGGTCGGTTTTGTCTCGGCAAGGGTTTCAAAACAATGCAAGAGATGTTCGGAGTCGCCACCAAGCATTTGTGGGATGCTTGGAACACGTTCGAATCCACTTTATACTTAGGTCAACCAAGGCAAAAAGCGGTGTTTGACATAGGTACTAAAGATAAGGAATCGTCCCTCCTTAGTATCCTATCTTTAGAATGACTCTCGTATGCTCTGGATAAGGTCGTCCACTATCCAAAGTTTCTGAGTAAGAGGTGAAGGTACGTATTGGGAAGCCCTTTAATCAGACACCCAATCCCGCCCATGGTAGCGGCCTCTACTGATCGATCTTGGTTGGTTAAATGCAAAAGTAGATAAAACGGGTAAATGCATGAATGCACATCCACAAGTTTGAACCTAACATATGAGCTTTCTAAGTCGGTTGTTTTATCCAAGTATTAAGTTTTGATGTCAAGTTGGTTTTAATGTTGATTTACATGCAAGATGGAAATTAAACATCCATTTACCGAGTTAGGTTTATGGTGCATAACGTGATCCATTTGTCTTAGTAAGGCATTTGCAAATACAATGTAAAATGGGCATATTCGTCATCTGATCCATCCTGTATTCGGGTTAACCGAAGCCGAGATCATCCTAGACAAGTGCTAGAAGGTAATAGGGTCTGCATCAGGCAGCCTATATAGGTGCGAGCCATCAAGCGATGCAAACAGGCCTGTCCTGGTTTGAAAATGGGAAAACGATTAGCCTGTTTAGGCGCGGGTCAACAGACGGTTGAAGGGACGTCTTCTAACCATTAAAAGGTTTGTAAAATGGTTTAAAAAGAGGGTGTTTGAACCCGTCTTGGTTTAAAAAGGTCGTTTAGACCGCTTTTGTGTTGATATGAAGAACGAGACTTGAATAATTATCATTATTTTGACAATATTCGATGTCAGGTTCGGTTTTGCAAGCTTGACATGAATAGTTTTGAAAATGATTATGAACTAATTGTTTTAAGTTCATTTGTTTGTGATTAGTCAATGTTTATCATCATACTCGAGTTAAAATCCGACATGGTATGTAGAACCAAGGATGATTTTGTATTTATGACTAATGCATTTGTTTTGAAAATGTAAGGAAATGAAATAAAAGGTTTTAAAATACCCTTTGAAATGTATTTAACCAAATATTATCACCGAAATACGGATTAAACCGTCATGGTATTAGGAACCAAGGGTGAAAATATTTTATGGTTAAAAGTTTATTGTGAAAGAAATGATTTGAAATGGTAAAAAAAACCGATTACAAATAAGAAATGAATTAAAGGGGAAGATGAAACCAAACACGGTTGGATTAAGGGATGAGAGGGGCTTTAGGCACATGCCCTGCTGCTATACAAGCAGCTCCTGTCTCCGGTCAAAATCCAGTTTTGGCACATTTATCGCATATTTGGATCATGTTTTGCATGTTTTAGCATGTTATAGTCATAAAACAGATGAAAAACATGATAGAAGAGGATTTTTACACCCTCATACTTACATGCTAGGCTTAAGACGAGAAATCGACGAAAGTGTATTAACTTGTTTGGCCGGAAAACTCGGTTTGAAAACCGTTTTAGCAATGTAAAAAAGTGTTTTAAGTTTAGTGGTGGTGTAGTCGGTCGAGATGGTCGATCAAGTGATTTAATACACGATGACGGTACCAAACAATGTATAAGGCTTGTGTTTTCGATCGCTAGGGCAAAAGCACGTGTCGGTTTGTGACTTGATAAGTCGAGTCTAAAGTTTTAAGGGATAAATGAGGGGGCGGACACATGCATAAGGTGTTATGGTGTGTGAAGGTGGGCATTTCTAGAGAAATGGGTGGTTGTGTGCATTTTGAGCGACGTGGCCACATGGGCTGCTCGAAGAGGCGCGAGCCATTTCGCGGATCTTCGAGGTGTCTTATCACTATCACGCAATTGTAATCATGATTTGTTCTATCCTATGTTTTGGATGGCATGATTTGTACTTGACCATGAGGCATTCCGGGAATACTTAACATAGAAGTCTTGAATGGTTGTGTGTTTTTTGTGTTTGACTCGTTGGAGTTGAGATTTGAATTTTTGGGCCGGTGTCGATTTTGACTTTAGTTAGTGTCATTGCGACGCCGTCGTCATGCATTAAACACTCCAGGTACTTCTGAAAAGTTTTGAAATGTTTTGTTTTCGAAATCGTTTTAAGTTATCCGATGTATAGTTGTACAAAACTGTCGATTAAACACTGTGATTCCTAAGCATGTCGGAGTCCGATAATCATCGGGTGTTTGTTGGAGACTTGACAGATATTGGGTATCTACAGAGCCCCCACTTTGAATGAGGGTTGGACAGGGTGAAAGTCAAAGTATAGCCCCCAGGTCAATCGAAGATTACAAGCTAGAGACCGAAGCGACGTCGAGGCGGCTCGAAAGAGTTCGAGCCCAGGACCTGCCGTCGGGAAGGGCGACGCCAAGGCGACTCGAGGGTACAAGTCAAGGACCTATCGTCGGGAACAGTTTAAAGTCTGTCGAATGTCCGTGCGGGTCGTTTAAAGTCCGTTAAACTACGTACGAAAGCTCGCCAGCTATAAGAAGGAGTCATACCTGAGGCATCTTCGGGATATGTGCTTGAGTCATTTCTTATTTGAGGGCAAAGGCTCGCCAGCCTTGTTGCGGATATGATGGGGCTCGTAAGCTGCTTGCGGATATGAAGGTGCTCGCCAGCCGCGTCGTGGATATGAAGTGGCTCGCCAGCCGCGTCGCGGATATGAAGGGGCTCGCTGAGGGGTAATATCCGTATAATACCCTTTAATTGTAGGATTATAACGCAAATTTTGTATGTAATTTATAGTCATAAAACGAAAATAACAAGGAAACGATAAAGATTAGAAATAACCTTCGGTCCTAGTGCAAAATGGCAATGAGAGATCAAGGTAGATCTCCTCCTAATTGTTGCACCCAAGATTGTCCGAGAAACGCCCTTGTGCTAGAAGGAATCCTCTAATTGCCTTGCAATATAGAGAGGATTGTTTTGTGAGTTTTGGTTGGATGTGAGATCCGAATTTTGAGAGGCACAATTCTCAAAACCCTAAAAATTTTCAGCAAATGAATTAGGTTACAAGTGAAGGAGAGAGCTCTCCTTTTGTCACCTCTTAATTCGGCCAAACCGAGTGAAGGAGAGGGAATGGGCTTTTCCATTTCCTCTTTATTTAAACTCGCGGTCCGACATGCAATTTTACTAAATGTATATGACACGGTCTAATTATAAACTGTCATCGGTTATCGGATATTAAAGCATCAACTAATTACACGGATTAGTTGAATTATTAATACGTGTCCGACAAAGACAATATCGTATAATTAATTTATCCAATATACATTAATCAAATATAAATCGCTTATATTTAATTTTACGAATTAACCGCTTAATTCGTCTTAGCCATTATTATTTAATCCGTATTAAATAAAATATCTCAACATCACATTTTGACTAAATATTAGTCAAATAACTCAGACTAACTGGTTAGTCAAATTTGGCATCTACATGACTGTATTTTCATACCGTCACATCTCTCAAACGTATCCTATAGGTGTGACTTTTAGGGACCAGTTGATCACCGCCATCTGTATGACAATAACGTCAAACTTATCTAGCAAGCCAACCGTTATTGATAAACGTGGATCAACTGATAATAATACCAAAAGTATGCCCTTTGATCCTTTTAGAGATTTATAAGTCCTTGCACTAACTGTTAAGGACACCAACCCCAACAAGCTCCCACTTGTCCGTACAAGTGTATGTGCAATGACGTTATCCGCACTAACTGGAGGACACAGCTCCAACAAACTCCCACTTGTCCGTACAAGTGTATGTGCGATAACCGATTCTCATATTCATTAAAAATTTCTCCCACTCAATGTAAAACAATTTGAAGATCTGGATCCGCAAAGGTCGTATTTTACAATCGATCTGTATCTAGAGTGGTTTCCCCGACTAGAGAGTAACTTAACTGATAAAACGAATCCGTATCCGAGCATGGCCATGCATTTCAGTTACAGCTCCTCGAGTGGCCCCGAGAAATATCGAATACCTGATAAAGGCTGAATATTTCCTTCAACTCAAACTCATTCCGAT
Organism: Silene latifolia; assembly: GCF_048544455.1. Lineage (NCBI taxonomy): Eukaryota > Viridiplantae > Streptophyta > Magnoliopsida > Caryophyllales > Caryophyllaceae > Silene > Silene latifolia. Next base: position 88,049,355 of record NC_133531.1, on the reverse strand, counting down.
CTAAGCACAGCATGAAATGACCCAGAAAAAATCTACTTGGCCCCCTGTTACGGATGACCGTGAGAAAGAAACCAAAGTCACCCAAAATCTGCCTTAGTCTCAAGAGACAGTCGATAGTCAAAAGAATCGACTCTTAGGATCACCATGGAAGTCCTATCCACGACCGGGCACCGAATGTTATAAAACATTTAGGACTCCACGTCGATGTCACAATTGTGTCCTACGAAATATCCGTATAAATCGCCTCTGTGATTGGTCGACAATCCGGTTGACTTATGGCTCGTTGAACCCACCATCAACCAACGTCACAAAATAATTGCCAGAGTTATCAGCTCATGTGGGCAATTAAGGACTGAAAAATATAATGTTTGTTCAGTTCACTTTGTGGTGTTCAAAAATTGTCGCACAATTCCACATGAAAAACAAAATATATAAATATCAAAACGATGATGTCGTATAGAGTACAAAAGGGAATGAATCTAATCCATAAAAGAGTACTACAACTTAGGAACACGTTTAATTCCCATGGAATTAACGTGCCCTTCATGCTTATCTTGTCGTAATGGTTTAGTGAGAGGATCTGCTATGTTATCATCTGTAGCAATCTTTTCTATCACTACTTCCTTTTGCTCCACGTAATCTCGGATTAGATGAGCTTTCCGTTGTACATGTCTAGACTTGTTGCTAGACTTTGGCTCCTTAGCTTGGAAGATGGCACCACTATTGTCGCAATAGATGGTGATCGGGTCATTCGAACTAGGCACTACGGATAGTCCATGTAAGAATTGACGCATCCATATCGCTTCCTTTGTAGCTTCAGACGCGGCATAGTACTCGGACTCAGTCGTAGAATCTGCTGTAACAGTTTGTTTCGAACTCTTCCACTGATCAGCAGCGCCATTAAGAGTAAAAACGAATCCAGACCGAGATTTCGAGTCATCACGATCCGTTTGGAAGCTAGCATCTGCACAGAACGGTTGCGCATAGCTTTTGATCGCCTCCATAAGTCAATGCCCAATCTTTAGTCCTCCGTAGGTACTTAAGAATGTTCTTGACAGCCAGCCAATGTGATTCACCTGGATGCTGTTGGAATCGACTTGTCATACTCAATGCATATGCCACGTCGGGACGTGTGCATATCATGGCATACATGATAGATCCTATTGCCGAAGCATAAGGAATCCGTGTCATGCGCTCTTTCTCTTCCGGTGTCTCTGGTGCCTGAGACTTGCTCAAATGCACCCCTGGAGCCATAGGAAGGAACCCCTTCTTGGAGTTAGTCATGGTGAATATCTCTAGGACTTTGTCTATGTAAGACTCTGATCGAGAGATAGCATCCGTCGTGATCTATCTCGATAGATACGGATGCCTAGAATTCTTTGTGCCTCTCCCAGATCTTTCATCTGGAAATGGTTTTTCAACCATACTTTCACCGAAGTTAAGAGAGGTATGTCATTCCCAATCAGGAGTATGTCGTCAACATACAATATTAGGAAAACAATCTTGCTCCCACTCGACTTGATATATAAACATGGTTCCTCGACTGATCGAGTGAATCCATTTTCTTTTATCACTTGGTCGAAGCGATGATTCCAACTCCTTGATGCTTGCTTAAGTCCATAAATGGAACGCTTAAGCTTGCACACTTTCTTAGGATGTTCTGGATCGATGAAACCTTCGGGTTGTACCATGTACAACTCTTCCTCCAAAAAGCCGTTTAAGAAGGCGGTTTTCACGTCCATTTGCCAGATTTCATAGTCATGAAAAGCGGCAATCGCTAAGATAATCCGAATGGAACGCAGCATGACTACGGGTGCAAAAATCTCATCGTAGTGCAAACCTGGCACTTGGGTGAAACCTTTAGCAACTAGTCGTGCTTTGTAGATATCTTGTTGACCTTCCACGGAATGCTTTATCTTGTAAAGCCATTTGCATTGAAGGGGACGAACCTTAGCAGGTAAGTCAACAAGATCCCACACGTTGTTCTCATACATGGAGTCCATCTCGGATTGCATGGCCTCAAGCCATAGCTTTGAGTCAGAACTAGTCATGGCACCTTTATAGGTTGCGGGTTCACTACTCGTTAAGAGTAGAACGTCATATATGTCATGTTCCTCGACCATACCAATGTATCTGTCTGGAGGAATAGAGACTCTTCCCGACCTCCTAGGTTCCTCAGGAATATTCACCGCAGCCGGGATTGAAGGAATAGGTTCCTCCAATGGTTGCTCGGTATTTGGTTCTGGAATCTCCGACAGGTCGAAGGTTCTATCACTCTTTGCATTCTCGAGAAATTCCTTCTCTAAGAATGTCGCACTAGCCGCAACAAAAACACGTTGTTCGGTTGGCGAATAGAAGTAATGACCAAGTGTTCCTTTAGGATAACCTATAAAGTATGTCTTGACCGATCGCGGGCCGAGCTTATCCTCGTGTCTCCACTTGACATAAGCCTCGCAGCCCCAAACCCGTATAAAGGACAAGTTAGGGACCGTTCCCTTCCATAGTTCATATGGAGTCTTGTCAATAGCTTTAGACGGACTTGGTTAAGTATTAGAGCGGCGACAAAGAGCATAACCCCATAATGAATCAGGTAAAACCGTGTGACTCATCATGGATCGAACCATATCAAGTAGTGTTCGATTTCTCCGTTCGGACACACCATTCAATTGAGGTGTTCCAGGTGGAGTTAACTGTAGGGCAATCCCACAGTCTTTGAGGTGTTGATCAAACTCGTGAGAAAGATACTCGCCACCATGATCTGAACGTAGTGTTTTAATCTTTCTACGCAAGGTTCTCAGTACCCTATTCTCGGTATTCCTTGAATTTCTCAAAGGATTCACTTTTGTGCTTCATTAAGTAGACATAGCCATATCTACTTAAATCGTCCGTGAAAGTGATGAAGTACCTATAGCCTTCTCGTGCGGTGATTGACATAGGACCACATACATCCGTGTGTATGAGCCCTAATAGGTCAGCAGCGCGCATTCCAACACCTTTGAAGGAAATTCGAGTCATCTTACCGATGAGACATGATTCACACGTGCCAAATGATTGAAAATCAAAGGCCGAGATAGCTCCATTTTTGATGAGTGCTTTTTACGCGTTTTTCATTAATGTGTCCCATACGGCAGCGTTACCATAGATATGTTTGATCTTTGTCACCAACCTTTAACTTTTTATTCATTACGTGTAATATTTCGGTGGTCGATCTAAAACATAAATTCCGTTCATGGAGACTCGCCTTGTCAGAATCATATCGTGTAATGAGAAAATGCAAGTATTATTCTCTATTACAAATGAAAAACCAAGTTTGTCAAGTGCAGAAACTGAAATAATGTTTTTGGAAAGACTGGGTACATAATAGCAGTTATATAAAAATAACTCAAATCCGCTAGGAAGCTGGATCACATATGTTCCCCTTGAGACGGCAGCCACTCGTGCTCCATTCCCAACACGCAGGTCCACCTCACCCTTTACGAGGGGTTCGATGTTTCGGAGCCTCTGCACATGATTACACAGATGAGAACCACAACCAGTATCAAGTACCCAAGTTCCGTAACTTGCGTGGTTAATCTCAATCATATGAATAAAAGTAGAAGAGAGAGAAGACATACCAACAGGTTTAACACGACCTGCCTTTAAGTCCTCATGATAAACAGGACATGTACGCCTCCAATGCCCAGTCTTGTGGCAATGATGGCACTCCATGTTATCATTCTTGCTCTTTGTCCCGCCTGATGAGTTGCTCGACTCACCAGGCCCACTCTTACCTGAGCCCGACTTCTTAAACTTCGCCTTACCTACTGCTAGGTTTGCCTGAGCTTTGCCCTTACTGACACGTCTGTCGCGTACCTGTCAAAAATAAAACCTAACGGTCTCAACTAAAAATGTAGTAGAGGCAGTCGAGTATCGAATCCACAGGGAGGAATGCAACTACAGCTATCTATTTCTAATTCGATGGTAACAATTGGGTTGATTAATTTTTGGTTCTAAACTACGGAGTTGAAAGAAAGAGAAATAAGGAGAGCAGTAAAGCAGAAAGATGAATTAACTATCAATAAGAGGGGGACATGTCGGGAACTCGGTTTGCTACGGTAGATCAACAACTTAGCAGTAAACGACCCAAACGAACTAATGCGAGACGGATGTTAGAAGGTCCTTTCGGTCCACTTCCCACCCTAAAATACCGCTAACTTAACTTTCGTCCTCATTAGGGCAGTCTACTGTTTATGGCAGGCCTATTTAATCCAATCTTTCGATCCAGGACTAACTGTAGCCAGATTAATGGGTGACGTAGAAGCGTGCACTCAACTAGGTCGATAATTACAATTATATTGCTATAGTGACAGAATCTCTTAAATCGGTTCATCTAGTTCATTTACTACGTCGTCATTATTCTACCGCAGATCCCCTAATCCCAACATGAAGGGAGATTAGCTACTCATATCTATTGATAAACTAACAGCATGTAAATTTCCAGCAGAAAACATAGCGAAATAATAATAAAAAGCAATGATAATAATTAGGGCAAGAAGGAATAAAAACAATAACATAAAACAGGAATTAAAACAACAAAGGAAGGTTAATTATTATTAAAAAGGGAAAGAGAATTACAATCCGAGAAATTCCGGCGTAAAGAACGAAATCCGATCAAAGCAATCCAACGTTGAAAAGTAACAGTAGGCTAATGTGAAGGAATAAAGATAAAAGAGAGTAAAAAATGATAAGAGAATAAAAGATAGTCCAAAGATGACTAATAACCTAGTTAAACATAGGTTATATAGCCGAAAAGTCTAAGTGTTTATGCGGAATATACTAAAACACGGACTAATTAAAGCCCACAGACGAAATCTTCTCGATCGAGTAGGCAAACCCACTCGATCGACCACGTTCTTCAGCAGAAGTCCCTCGATCGAGCAGCAGGGTTCTCGATCGAGGACTTGATCAAAGGCAGCTTACTCGATCGAGTAAGGAGTAACTCGATCGAGGACTTGGGAAGCTTAGGGACCACTCGATCGTCCTATAACTGCTCGATAGACCACCTGTTAACTCGATAGACCACCTGGGTCTTCAATTCAGCTCACGTCTTCACCCAAATGCTTCGTAATGCGTGCAACGACACTTCAAGTGCAGCATCTCACTCTGGGACAATCCCGTCTCCTCTAAATGCATGCAAAAAGGACGAAATGGAGCATGGTTTCGCTTCTTTCGCGATTATCCCTACAAAAAGGACAAAATACACCAAAGTAGCCAATTCGGGGCAAAATACTATAAAAACAGTACATAAATGCATGGAAATACGTGCTGAAATAGGCCAAAAAGACCGTACATTAGGCACGTATCAAATCTCCCCAAACCAAACCTTTACTCGCCCTCGAGTAAACTCAAAACTAAACTAATGGAACGGAAATGATAACTCAGAGCTAGCCTAACTTGTCTACTTGAACCACTTTAATGCACAGAAATTAACAGTTAAAGCTAGACAGTCAATACGCAAACGAATTATAAGCTGTTCAGAAATAAAGCTGACCTATCGACCATGCAAGACCAACAAAACCGGACTCTCACGTGGTCACTCCTCTCTCATGAAGCAAAGGGCAAATGTTATATGTAAAAAAAGAGAAGAAAAGACAGTCACTCGCCTAACTGCGACCTACATAGCATGCATGCAACAAAAATGAAAGACAATTCAAGTACTAATGCACACACTCCAACCAATAATGTCCGTCACAGTCGAGGGTTTGCAAATGATATGGGAATAGTGAGGTTCAGGTGAGAAAAGGCTAAACAAGTTATGGAAATGTGGAGGTAAAAGCGTCAAGCTAGTTCCTAACAGGACCATAATAAACCATCCGGATCTCAAACTGACTGAAAAACTAACACAGGTGCCCTTCACTTGGCACAAAACTCACTAGACTGGAAACACAATCTCCTCAAAAAATATGGAATAAGAGTGGAGGAGCTAGATGGTCACAAAGTTCCCTTTTTTAAACACCGTCTGAAACAGCTGACTGAAACAACCAACCCTCTTGTCGATTGTACATCTTCAAGCATCTTCTCAACTCTGACAAGAGGGTCCAACTTTTTTCACAATCTATCTCTTTTTCTTTTGTTTCACGTGAATCTCATCATTTTCATTTCATTTTCTTTTTTTTTTCTTACTTCACGTTTTTCTTCCTTTTTTTTCAACATTTTTTTTTCTTTTCTTCCTCCTTCCTTAATTCAAACACCAACTCCAAATGAGAATTACGGACCAAATCAAATCGAAAACATACCACAAAAGGACAGACTAACTAGCTTGACTAGGCAGGCTTAGTTTGGAATGTGGCTAATGGGTCAAAAAGGCAAGTTTTGGTCAATGTAGAGCTAAATGGGTGAAAGATGTAAAGAAAGGGGAATTGCAAGACCCTCCCTGCATGTGACACCAACCGCAGACCCGAATATGTGCATTTGACGAGAAATTGAATGTCATAAATGTGCAAATGAGACGAACATGCTATGCAAGGAGTACTACTCTCAAAATTCCTAATGAACTGGTCATGAATGTCACCGATTATGGGCTCTAAAAACTCGTAAATTTTTAAGTAGTTTGCCAGTTTATCAGGTCAAGTCTAAACAGTCAGCTATTATTTGAACAGAAATTCGTAAACTATGCGTATGACAAAGCTAAAAACCATCAATAAAGTGCAAGGCTCAAGTGAATTGACAAGTTAAGTGCAATTTCATCACGGGAATCTACCGTTCCGACTCAACCTAAATGCAAAAATAAACGTGAAAATTTTTTGAATTTTTAACATTTTCTAATTTTTTTGAATTTTTGATTTTTTTGAAAATAAACAACAAATGCAAACTGAAAAATTAAACGTGAATGCAAAACAAATGCAGATGCAGACTCAAAAGGATGCAATACCCTCCCCAAACCAAAACGGACAACGCCCCGTTGTCCTCCAAAGATACACCACCAAGAAGAAACGGGGGATGGGGGTATACAACCAATAAAATAAAAATAAAGGAGACGAAATAAAAAGAGTGAGAGAACATACAAAACACGAACTTCCCCAAACCAAATGTAAAACTGGGGAAGTGAGTAGACCAAAGAGCTACTCGTCGTCGGCACCACCGTCTCTCGTGCACTCCGACTCAACAAAACCGTCTCCCCAAACCAAAGAACAAACAAGGGGAGACTCGGTCATCTCCATCCCGATCCTCCGGACCGGGTACGAACGGAGGGTCACTCTGCTCCTCTCTGGCAGCTCTCGCCGCCGCCTGCTCTGCCCGTAGCCGCACCTCACGTGCTACCTCTGTCTCCTCCGGTTCCTCATCTGAGTCAGAGGATAGTGGAGGGTACCCGTCCGTTGGGTATCGGTAGAAGGAAGGATGCGGCCACCCCTCTGGAATCGGCCGCCGGGCTCGGATGTGGAACTCGTAGAGTGGGAATACAGCCAAAGCCATATCCCGTCTCATCTCAGTAAGGTACCTGCACAAATCCGGAGACAAGGCATCACGATGCCCTTGGTCCGTGACCGCGGGCGCCTCTAAAGCAGGAGGGCAGACAAAGTTGGTCGGGAAAACCGAGCCAGAAGGAGGGTCAAGTGGAGGTGGAGTATGAGTGGGTGTGGGTGTAGGCTGAGGCGTGGGTGTCGGTCCAGCCTGGGCCTGAGTCTGAGCCTGGGAGCTAGAAGATGCTCTGGCTTCCCGCTTCCTCTTCTTCGTAGAGGAAGGAGGGGTGAAGGTAAGGTGGTAGGTAGGTGGAGGTGGCCTCGCTCCCTCAGCAGCAGTAGGGAGCGGTGAAAGTGGCGGAAGGGTAGAGCACGGCAAGGTGACAGACGTGGAGCCACAGATCTTCCACGTCCTCGCACTCCCCTTCGCCTTTGGGAACCAGGTCAAGACAGCCATAGCATCCAGGTCAAGGAGAGCTATCTCACCAGGTGCAGTGAGTGAAGGGTCAGTAGGGTAAAGGTGGCGGGCAATCCTAGTAACTAGCCCGCCGCAGACAACAGCAGTCTTGACCCGAGTCCCAATACCGTTCCAATGCTGAGCTACCAGATAAGCAATGTTTAGAACAAACGGGGAACCGGAGTCAATGTTGAGGTACCCCGCGAGAATCGCTAGCTCAGTGTTGGTCAAGTTATTGGGCTCAGGGCGCCCAAAAATGGTCTCTCCTAACAGACGCAAGTAATAACGGGCGCAGGTAAGTGAACGTGAGCTCCCTTCCGTGTCCGGAAGGGAGTGTGAGAAAGAGCACCCAAAGTGGTGAAGGAGGTCTCTAGGTGGGGCGGTGGGACCGTCACTAACTAGTCCCAAAACCAGCCCAAACTCGGCCAAGGTCCGGTGATGTGACTCGTTGCGAGTCGAAAGTGAATGCAGGAACTGGAGTTGTCAGCAGTGTAAAAGTCGGTGTCAAAGGAATAGGAGCTAAAGAACTCGTACGTAAGGGTACGAATGGTAGCCTCCTCCATGGTAATCAGACCCGACATACCCATCCCGTTTAATAAACTACAGACCTCCTCGTAGATGCCTAAGGTCTCTAGGTCAGCTCGTGCAAGGAAACGGGTGGAGGAGAGGGGGCAACGAAGTAAGGCGGCTAACCGTGTCCGGTGAGCCTCTGAAGTGAAGCGTACCGAGGGCATCTTCGGTAGAGGTGTGAGAGCGCCCTCTCTCGTAACAACAGCCTCAGAAGGGCTGGAAGTGATGGCTAACTGGCTAGCCTGCTGGTGCGGTCTTGGTGACACCATACCAAGCTGCGGGAAACGGGGCCTGAATCCGCATTCCAACAAGGAGAAAGGCCTGGGAGTGATGGCTGGTGAAGCCTGAACCGAGCTCCCGGCTGAGCCGGGTGCGCCGTACACCGTCCCCGCACCGAGACAAGTAAAATCTGGTGGTGTGGTGGTGGTGACTGAGGCAGAGCTAGTGGTAGCAGTAGGGGCCACTTGCTCGCTCACAGAAGAGCTGGAGGACGTACTACTAGAAGACAGAGAACTCGCGTCCATCTTGATGATGATTGACCTACAATCTAGCAATTAAACTCCAAACAACACGCAACAAAGGCGGATTTTCAATTGGAAAACCGCAAACCCTAATTCCCTTAGAAAACCGAGAAAATGAGCATAAAAGAGGGGGAAAATAAGGGGGTATTGAAGATTAATTAGCTAGCAATAGAATGTAGGTGATGGATTTGATAAATTTGGGCAAGAAATGGGGATTTGGGGGAAAAATTAATCGCAATAAGGGGAGTGTTTAGACGGAAGTTAGGGATAAATGAAAAAGATTAGGGAACTAAAGAGTTTAAGAGAGAAAAACTCCCGTGTCCCTGTTCATTCCACTCGATCGAGTGGTTTTAATCACTCGATCGAGGACTTTTTGATGTCCCTTTGCTCGATCGAGTACGATTCCTCTCGATCGACCTGCTTCCTTTTGGTCTTCCTCGATCGAGTAACAAGCAAGCTCGATCGACCCAATTTCCATTCGATCGAGTACAAAAATACTCGATCGAGGACTTCCTCGTATACACTCCTTTGAATTTCCGTCTTCACTCCCTCGAAATGCGTGCATTTCCCCAAACCTGCATAAAACACGTCCCAAAATACCAAATATGCAGAACACAGTCTATAGTCTTAGTCTTACGCTAAAAAAATTGTCTAACTAATTGTCCTAATTAAAACGTGATAAAAGAAATTCAAAAATAATTCAAACGAATATCTATTACAATTTGTTACACGGGCATTTCCCCGTTTAATTCCCCATCACCGCCGCAGCCCCTTCGTGGGCTTCTGACTGGAGGACGTCACTTCAGGAATACTGACCGTCCTTTTTGACTTCCATGAACTTGAATTTCTGAGAGGAGGAGGAACATAATTCCAATCTATGTAGGTCCGAACTGCCTTCGTTCTCGCCCCTCTGTCATCTTCTTTGGCATCCTTTGCTCCAGATTGATTGATACTGGTTTTACCACGTCCCTTGACCTCCTTTCTTACCTTCATCCGCACTGCAGTAAGGAAAACAGACGAATCTTCCTCCTTTTTGCTCTCGGTATGAGGCGGAGGGTCGGCAATAACAAAGAATATTCTCCAAAATTGGAGTGTCGATAACAGGGTCAACAGAAGAGAGGGCATTGCAAGGCCGAGCTTGCATGGGAGCCCTCCGAACTTGGACCGATGAAAAGTCGCTCCTCATCCCCTACTTGGAAGGTCAAAGTCTTCCCCGACATCTATCATCTTTGCACGGGCAAAGGACAAAAATGGTCTCCCTAAAATGATAGGGGTATGCACATCTTCGGGGATATCTAGGACGACAAAGTCAACGGGAATAAAGAACTTCCCGATCCTAACAGGTACGTCTTCCGCTACACCTAGTGGCCGTGATAGACTACGGTCGGCCATCTGGACAGTCATATTGGTGCAACTCAGCTTTGTTACACCAAGTCTCTTAGCTAGAGACAAAGGTAAAACACTTACGCTAGCGCCTAAATCGCATAGCGCATTATCAATCAACTGCATTCCTATGTGACAAGGGATCGAAAAGCTACCCGGGTCTGATTGCTTAAGAGGTAGCTTATTTTGAGACAGGGCTGACCCCATCTCAGTCAAAGCTACAGTCTCATTATCATTAACGGTCCTCTTACGTGCTAAAATATCCTTCATAAATCGTAAATAAGAGGGTACCTTCATAAGCAATTCAGTGAACGGCACGGAAACTTCCAAACTCTTCAAAAGCTCAACAAATTTGCTAAACTGTTGATTAATCTTGGTATTCTCGCCCGCCTCGGAAGGGAACCGTAATTGGAATCTCAAGTCCCTTGTTTCTCGCCTCCAAAGTGTCTTCCGGCGCAAGTTCGGTGTCCTTTGGGCGCTTCTTACCTCTCGAACGAGGCCTTCCTGGTAATTCATCGCTTAAACGAGCACTAGCAGGCTCTCGAATAAGCTTCCCGTCAGTAATATCACTCGATCGAGCAATGTGTCCACTCGATCGAGCTGTTTTCTTCAAGAACTCCGTCGATCGAGCAACAAATCCCCCTCGATCGACCTTCTTCACTTCAGTCACTCGATCGAGCAGAGTGACTACTCGATCGAGGGCTTTCCTCATCAATTCCACTCGATCGAATCGTTTCAAGACACAGACTTCATCGATCGAGTAACTCTTGTGTCGTGAGTCCTTTCTTCTTACCAACACTGTTCATCGTCGGTTTCACTATTCCCGTGTCCGATTTTTTCATTTCTGGTCCCTCATAAGAGAGACCGCTTCTCAACTCTATCAAATGTACCGTCTCGTTTGGGTTCTTCTCATTTTGAGTCGGTAAATGACCTGGCTTTCTCGAGGATTGGTTCGCGGCGAGTTGGGCAACTTGAGTCTCAAGTGCCTTTATGGTCGCGTCTCGCTGTTGATCACTTGTGCTTCTTTGTTGATCACTCGCATGAAGCTGCTTTGTAATGGCTTGCATCATAGATTTCAACTCGCCCATTTCACTCACTCCACTTGAAGATGAGCCGTGGCTAGGTGGGTTAAAGGACGGAGGCTTCTGATAGCCTTGTTGCTTCTGATGTGGAGGAATATAGGGCTGCTGCTGCTGATTCGGAGGAGCGGTGGGATTGAGTACGTTGCTCTGGTTACTCCACCTCAAATTGGGGTGGATATTCGGCTCGTGATTGTTGTTGTTTTGCCTATAATGTTGAAAGGCAAAGACATTGCTCATAGGGACTAGGACAAAATCGAGACATGTCCGTCTACCCCACACCTCGTACGCACGAAGGGACCGTCTCATCATAGCATTAACCTGGTACATCCCTGGCTTGAAAGTTCCCCCTAGTTCATACTTGTCGAACCTAGCAAGAAGGGCTTCTAATGCGGCTCTGCGAAGAGGATTCAGCAGCTCTCCTTTGGTTTCCCCTTGAATTCCCGTATTCAGCCCTATGAGTGGCTAAATCATCTATGATTTTCCATCCCTTCGTCGGCCCCAAGTTGTCAGAAAACCGACCGTTGGCTGCTGCATCTAGTATAGCTCTCTGATCATCATATAAACCATTGTAAAAATGGTTACATAGACTCCATTTCTCGAAACCGTGGTGCGGTATGGTTCGCACTAGTTTCTTAAAACGAAGCCATGCCTCATGGAAATTCTCGTCGGGCCCTTGTTTGAAACTGGTTATCTGAGCTCTGATGGCTATGGTTCTCGAAGCAGAGAAATACTTCTTATAAAACGCCAATGCTAGCGAATTCCAATCTGTTATGCCGTGAGCAGCTCGGTCCAAATCCCTATACCACTCCCTTGCAGCATCGCGGAGTGAGAAAATGAACATAGTTTCTTTGATTTGATCACCGTCACACCAAAGTGGGAGGAGGTATGGAGCAGCAGAATCAATGAAAGTCTCCATATGCTTTGCCGCATCTTCCTTCGCAGCTCCCCCGAACTGGGTTTTCTCTACCATGCCGATGTAAGAAGGCTTCGTTCGAACTTCCCGCATCTCCGTAGTTCGAACCCTTTATAAAGATTGTCACCGTGGGGCTCGGAGTGACTAGCAATGGTTGCTTCCTCGGCCATTTCTGGAAATTCTGGGAAAGTGATAGACTCAAGTGAATAATCGGAAACTGGAGAGGACGGCGGATTATTTTCGAAAAGCTCGTTCTCGTGAAAATTGCCGCGAGAACTGGGCTCTTCCTCTTCCTGTTGCTCTTGAAACAGTAGTCTCCTTTTTACGCGAAGAGATCTCTCAATCTCGGGATCAAAAGGTAGTAGTGGACCACCTTACGACTGCGCGCATAAGACGAAACTACAGACAAGATATGAGAATAGTCTAAGGAACGATGTTCCTTAAACTAAAAAGAAGAATTAAAAATAAAAACAGCTAGTAATTGGAACAATTGCCTCCCCGGCAACGGCGCCAAAATTTGACACGTCTGTCGCGTACCTGTCAAAAATAAAACCTAACGGTCTCAACTAAAAATGTAGTAGAGGCAGTCGAGTATCGAATCCACAGGGAGGAATGCAACTACAGCTATCTATTTCTAATTCGATGGTAACAATTGGGTTGATTAATTTTTGGTTCTAAACTACGGAGTTGAAAGAAAGAGAAATAAGGAGAGCAGTAAAGCAGAAAGATGAATTAACTATCAATAAGAGGGGGACATGTCGGGAACTCGGTTTGCTACGGTAGATCAACAACTTAGCAGTAAACGACCCAGACGAACTAATGCGAGACGGATATTAGAAGGTCCTTTCGGTCCACTTCCCACCCTAAAATACCGCTAACTTAACTTTCGTCCTCATTAGGGCAGTCTACTGTTTATGGCAGGCCTATTTAATCCAATCTTTCGATCCAGGACTAACTGTAGCCAGATTAATGGGTGACGTAGAAGCGTGCACTCAACTAGGTCGATAATTACAATTATATTGCTATAGTGACAGAATCTCTTAAATCGGTTCATCTAGTTCATTTACTACGTCGTCATTATTCTACCGCAGATCCCCTAATCCCAACATGAAGGGAGATTAGCTACTCATATCTATTGATAAACTAACAAAGATGTAAATTTCCAAAGAAAAACATAGCGAAATAATAATAAAAAGCAATGATAATAATTAGGGCAAGAAGGAATAAAAACAATAACATAAAACAGGAATTAAAACAACAAAGGAAGATTAATTATTATTAAAAAGGGAAAGAGAATTACAATCCGAGAAATTCCTACGTAAAGAACGAAATCCGATCAAAGCAATCCAACGTTGAAAAGTAACAGTAGGCTAATGTGAAGGAATAAAGATAAAAGAGAGTAAAAAATGATAAGAGAATAAAAGATAGTCCAAAGATGACTAATAACCTAGTTAAACATAGGTTATATAGCCGAAAAGTCTAAGTGTTTATGCGGAATATACTAAAACACGGACTAATTAAAGCCCACAGACGAAATCTTCTCGATCGAGTAGGCAAACCCACTCGATCGACCACGTTCTTCAGCAGAAGTCCCTCGATCGAGCAGCAGGGTTCTCGATCGAGGACTTGATCAAAGGCAGCTTACTCGATCGAGTAAGGAGTAACTCGATCGAGGACTTGGGAAGCTTAGGGACCACTCGATCGTCCTATAACTGCTCGATAGACCACCTGTTAACTCGATAGACCACCTGGGTCTTCAATTCAGCTCACGTCTTCACCCAAATGCTTCGTAATGCGTGCAACGACACTTCAAGTGCAGCATCTCACTCTGGGACAATCCCGTCTCCTCTAAATGCATGCAAAAAGGACGAAATGGAGCATGGTTTCGCTTCTTTCGCGATTATCCCTACAAAAAGGACAAAATACACCAAAGTAGCCAATTCGGGGCAAAATACTATAAAAACAGTACATAAATGCATGGAAATACGTGCTGAAATAGGCCAAAAAGACCGTACATTAGGCACGTATCACTTACCTTTCCCTTTGTTTGACACAACGAGAACATCCTGTTTCAAACTCCCACTGAACTTCATGTCCTTCTCGGTCTGTACGAGAAGGGAGTGCAGTTCATGTGGGGTTTTCTTCAAATCATTCATATAGTAATTCGCTCTAAATTGCGAAAAACCATCGTGGGGTGAATGAAGCATGCGGTCGATAACAATGTTCTCGCTGATGTTACAATTAAAGGTCTCCAGCTTCTCGACATTCTCAATCATGCTGAGAATGTGTGGGCTAACTGGTTGGCCCTTCTGGAGTCTCGCATCAAAGAAGCGAGTGGTATGCTCATAGGTCACGATTCTCGGTGCTTTCGAGAATTCCTTAGTGAGCGTGGTGAAAATCTTGTTTGCACCATGGGCTATGAAGCGTTTCTGCAAATTGGATTCCATTGCAAAAAATGAGTACGTTTTTAATCGCACCCGCTTCCATACAGAAATCATTAAACTTGGTGATTTCAGCAGTTCTAGCCGTGGGACCTGGGTTTGCCGGGAGGGGCTCTAATAGATATTTGAGCTTCCCGTCAGCAGCGGCAACATTCCGTAATGCCGCCTCCCAGTCCGCGAAGTTTGATCCATCATTCTTCGATCGAGTAGACTGATTCATCTGATTCATGAAGATCCGAAGCCAGGACTCACGGTCCAATGTGGCACTTGGCATTGGGTTATCAGTAGAACCAGCCATTTGTTATTAGCAGTTAAAAAGTTCGTGATCTACACTGAAAAAGAAAGAAAAACAAAAACGAAATAAGCAACTCATCGAGGTGATTTAAGTCTATTTAAAATTCATTTTGATCGTGTAGACTCATTGCACTTGTATAATTGATCTCCCTCAAGAATAATACAAGTGATCCCAAGACTCAATTTCCGTAAATTGATAAGCCAACTGTTTAGCTAATTCTTCCGTAAGAACTCTTGGTCGATAGATTTCCGTAAATCCTATCTATAGTCCACCATAATCACAGGATCGTACAAGTGACCATAGTGTTGAGATAAAATAGGTCAATCGGTTCCAACTTACCCGACGTAGAAGGGGTCATATTATGCCTACCGACGAAGAAGGGACTCATTGGAGTTTGACCTATAAAGACCGTTCTTAATTTTGGTTTATACGAGGAAGATCCCATCAACTTAATTATAATTCATTTTAAGTGAACGAATAACTAGCGTCGGCGTGAACGAATCAATTTAGGTGATGGCTTAGCATGATCGTGTGACATGAGAATGTCAAAAGAAAACTAACTCGTGACCTCTATATGTGTCAGTTTTCATGCAATAATTAGGTGGTTTGGTTTTTAGGCGGAATATGATGCATATTATCGTTACAAAAAAAATAAAAGAATGCAATACGTAAATAAAAATTCCTAGTGTGGCCTATCCTAATAAAAAGAACATAAAACAACTTTGGAATCCACCGTTTGGACCCGAGAAGCTTGTCTTGATGTTCCATCTTGATCCATGTAGCGGGAGTGAGCATCCGGTCTCCATCTTTGGTCTTCTCAAAATTACAATTTAAAATTTACAAATATAAACCTATTTACATTCTAAATAAAACTGTAATTAAAAGAAATAAAAATGGAGATACGAGATCTCAAAATACAACCAAGACCGTGTTCCATCATTACGGTAACACGTTCTACTAAGGCCACACTAAGTTACAACCGTTTGCAAAAATAAATAAATACGTAATTAAAAGCATTCAAATTAAATAAGAACGATAAATAAAATGCATCAACTAAAAATTAAATTTATTCGTGACATAATTCCGTAATTATGTTAAATTTATCCAAACCACCAAAGATAATTAAAATTATATGACAAAACCGCTTTAGTCAAGTTAATTTTAATCCGAGATAATCCGTTACTTTAAATCGTTTTAAAGTAACTTAATTTTACGTGGGTGAACCGTTTCACTATCAAGCGAGAGCATAAAAACCGTTTTATGCATTAAAAGGCCGAAAAAAAAAACAGAAATTTTTTTTTTTTTCTTCTGTACTGCTGTACGTGAACAGTACCCGTGATTTTTTTTTTTTTTTTTTTTTTTATTAAATGCTGCTGAACCGTGAGCAACAAAAAGAACAAAAAAAAATAAAAAATTAAATTGCTCAACCCGTGAGCAACAACAAACAATGCCGAAACGATTTGACAAAACTCAATTGCAATTTTAATCTAATCCGTATAGAATTCAAACTACAATTGACATGATCTTCACATATTGTTGTAATTATCGTTTAAAACAACAATCGCAAAGAACAAATCGAAAACAAAACCAAAAAACGACAAAGCAACCGTGTAAACTTGACACGGTTCCCAATGCAAAAAAACAGTCCGTGTATAAAAACAGCCGAGACAAAAACAGCCACACGGTTTATCGTTTTGCAATTGATAGATCTTTAACATACTATAATGAATATCGATTACAAATAATATGCAAAGATTAAATCAAAACCGAAAACAAAAAGAACAATGCACGGAATTAAATACAGCCGTGTAAAAACAAGACACGGATTTCAAGAAAGATTGCAACCGTGCGAAAAAAAAATTTTCGCCGTGCAAAAAAAATTCTGCCGTGTGGTTTTTTTTTTTTTTTTTTTTTTTTTTTGCATCAAAAAAACATCGATTCAATCCATTTGATGAAAATCACATAGAAAAATTTACGTGGCCTCGCTCTGATACCACTTGAGGGGTAATATCCGTATAATACCCTTTAATTGTAGGATTATAACGCAAATTTTGTATGTAATTTATAGTCATAAAACGAAAATAACAAGGAAACGATAAAGATTAGAAATAACGTTCGGTCCTAGTGCAAAATGGCAATGAGAGATCAAGGTAGATCTCCTCCTAATTGTTGCACCCAAGTTTGTCCGAGAAATGCCCTTGTGCTAGAAGGAATCCTCTAATTGCCTTGCAATATAGAGAGGATTGTTTTGTGAGTTTTGGTTGGATGTGAGATCCGAATTTTGAGAGGCACAATTCTCAAAACCCTAAAAATTTTCAGCAAATGAATTAGGTTACAAGTGAAGGAGAGAGCTCTCCTTTTGTCACCTCTTAATTCGGCCAAACCGAGTGAAGGAGAGGGAATGGGCTTTTCCATTTCCTCTTTATTTAAACTCGCGGTCCGACATGCAATTTTACTAAATGTATATGACACGGCCTAATTATAAACTGTCATCGGTTATCGGATATTAAAGCATCAACTAATTACACGGATTAGTTGAATTATTAATACGTGTCCGACAAAGACAATATCGTATAATTAATTTATCCAATATACATTAATCAAATATAAATCGCTTATATTTAATTTTACGAATTAACCGCTTAATTCGTCTTAGCCATTATTATTTAATCCGTATTAAATAAAATATCTCAACATCACATTTTGACTAAATATTAGTCAAATAACTCAGACTAACGGGTTAGTCAAATTTGGCATCTACATGACTGTATTTTCATACCGTCACATCTCTCAAACATATCCTATAGGTGTGACTTTTAGGGACCAGTTAATCACCGCCATCTGTATGACAATAACGTCAAACTTATCTAGCAAGCCAACCGTTATTGATAAACGTGGATCAACTGATAATAATACCAAAAGTATGCCCTTTGATCCTTTTAGAGATTTATAAGTCCTTGCACTAACTGTTAAGGACACCAGCCCCAACACTCGCCAGCCGCGTCGCGGATATGAAGGGGCTCGCCAGCCGCACTGCAGATATGAAGGGGCTCGCAAGCCGCGTTGCGGATATGAAAGGGTTCGCCAGCCGCGTTGAATGTGATACGTTTTGAGGCTCGCCAGCCGTGTTGAATGTGTTGCATTTTAGGGCTCGCCAGCCATGTTGAATGTGTGACCAACTGTGGGAAATAGCTGCGTTGGACGGGCCTATTTCGAAAGATCATTCGAGTTAGCAGGCTCCGCGAGGAAGCCTCTGATATCCTATTGGGGAATCTCGGTGTTTATATCAGATGTCTGTGGCGCCGGAAAGGGGTAGGCTCGTGAGCTTGGCTCCCGTGGTCGACGGTGATCTTGAATCTCGAAGGGAGATTGCGGTTTTTATTGCCGTTTGTTTTGTAGAAAAAGGACAGATGTGTATTCTGCTATCCAATGTGTGTTTGGGGAGAACAATTTTAATTTCGTCTTCCCACGATTTGAGATTTGTGAAGGGTAGTGAATTTCACTGCCCTATTTGAAGGTTTGACGATTTTTAATGCCGTTTGTTTGAGGTTTGAACATGTCGTTGAAAATTTTGTGAGAATAGCGAATTTGAACTTCACTATTGATTTTTCTATTTGAAAGATGACGGTTTTTATTGCCGTCGTTGAAAATTTGTGAAAATAGCGAATTTGAATTTCACTACTTATTTTGGTATTTGGGAGATGACGGTTTTTAATGCCGTCGCTGAAATTTCGTGAATATAGTGAATTTGAATTTCACTATTTTGTTTTTGTATTTGAGAGATGACGGTTTTTATTGCTGTCGTCGAAAATTTGTGAAAATAGCGAATTTGAATTTCACTATTTTGTTTTTGTATTTGAAAAATGACGGTTTTTAATGCCGTCGTTGAAATTTTGAAATTTGTGTGGGGAATTGGGCCAAAGCCCAAAATTCCACTGAATAAAGCAGGGAACGCCTGATTGAGGCGAGAGCTGTTGTGCGAAGGAAGGGAGCTTCCATATTTTCTGTAAAAAGATGCGAGAAGTGGCTGCTCTCATTCTCACCCTTCTTTTTCAACACAACAATAAAAAACCACGAAAAAGACGCCATTTTCGACTTTGTTTCTTGCTTGTATTTGTGCCATTGTCATCATGTCTTCTCAAGGTATGTAAATCCTCTTGAATCCATATGAATTTGTTTGTCTTTTGGTTAATTGAATTAGAGCGAAACCCTAAACTTTCGAAAATTGTATTGGGCGTTTTTGTTTTGCCCATTTTCGAGTGAAATTGATGATTGCATTAGGGTAGAAATCTTTTTGGGAGTATAGGGGTGCTTTTAGTTTGCATGTTGGTCCCCGTTCCCGCTCCTTAGGCTCGAAAAACGTGAATGAGACGAAAAAACCGTCTTATTTCGCAAATGCCAAGTTTGCTTACTTGAGTTGTGGGCCCCACTAGATTATATTGTAGTCTGGGAATACCGTCTTTGCCATATTGAACCTTCGTTGGGTGTTGTGGGCAAAGTTTGAGTTTTTGCCTTTTGGCGACGGTCTTACGTCTGATGAAATAAGCGTCTGTTTGATCTCAAATTGAGTCAGTTTGTCTTGAAATGGACCTTAACGGTAGTTTAGGTCACTTTGAGACGTGATTAAATCACGTTGCTTTGTTGTGGTCGTATTTTGAATTTTTGACCTGCTTGTGCCTGAATTGGCATAAAATTGCCTTTTTGAGCTCTGAAAAGTACTAAGTTGTGTCGGGAATTTTTTTTGTTGTTTTGCGGGCCTTGTTGGGCCTTGAGGTGTTGGGTGGTTTTGAAAATTTTTGTTGTTGTTTTGACTCGTCTTTTGCTTGAAAAGAAGGGCGAGTCGTTTTTGGTGCGATTTTTGTGAAGTGTTTTTGTTGGTTGGGTTTGGGCGGGCTTGCCTTTGTTTTCGTTTTGCATTTGCAGGTGTTTTTTTTTTGGATTTGTCCATTTTGTGCCGTCGTAATGCCGAGATTTCAGCTGATGTTTTCTGTTTTGTCCTGATTGCAGGGGAGTGTTCTGGGCCCACTGGGTCCGTTGCTGAGACCTTAGAGGTCTTGTTTGGGACCGGGCCGGTTATTACTCCGGCGAGTGCGGCTGAAGTGGTAGTAGAGGATCTTTCCGAGGAGGAGGGGCCTATTGAGGAGGCCCTTAGAGCCGAGGGAGACACAGAGGCTCTTGAGGAGCCTGTTGTTGCTACCGTTGGTGCTGAGGGAGCCACGAGGGCTCGGGAGGAGCCTGCTGTTAAGGCTGTTGGTGCTGGGAGGGCTCAGACAGGGTCTGAGGCCGGTACTTCTGGGCGGAGGGTTAATAACACTAGGAGAAGGGGTCCTCGTCCCACTACACGGGAGCTTCAGAACGTCGCTAGGGTCGTTGAGAGGCCTCCTCCCCGTCACATGGAGTCTCGCGGGCAGAAGAGATGGAGAGTTGTGACGGATGCGGATGGCGCCTTCGTCGCAAGCTGGGATGTTAGACGGGTTACGGCTCCGCGGGGGTTGAATCTGCTGGCGGTGCCTGCTTGGGCTGAGGGTTTTAACGGTAGCCAGCTGTTGTTGCGGCTAGACACTCACATATCCTACCGTGCACACGAGGGCTTGGTGAGTTCGCCGCTTTGTTGAGCTTTTGCTGTTTTTGTTGTTTCAGACCTGAATAGGTATTCTGATGTTGTTTGTTTCCCAATTTCAGGAGATTTCTACCATGAGGACATTCTCAGGCTTCTCGACTTATCTGGGTTTCTACGACGTTCTCCGGGCCGGTACGAGGGCGTTGATAGAGAGGTCGGCTATGGGGCCGTTGGTGGCTGCTTGGCGTGACATTCACAACGCAGTTTGTCGGGTGGCCTTGGGAGCACTACACAGGTGTGCCGGCTGCTGTCAGGGAGCGTCCACGACCTCGCAGTTCCCAGCGTTTGTACCTCAAGACGGCGATCGAGCCGGTTTGGTACTTGGGCGAGCGTTTAGCTCGTCAGTGTTTTAGTGAGACCTTTGTGGTGCCGGTTGATCTGCCTAGGGTGTTGTTCCAGGAGTCGACACTCGATGAGGTTGAGGAGCACCTTCACAGTCGCAGAGGTGAGGAGCTGTTGTTACGGGGGGCCGACTACGACACCTTCCGCTTGTCGAGGCTTGCCTGGTACCCGTTTGAGGTATGTTTTCCTCTGTTCTTTATTTTCATTGCCTCTTTTTGATAGAAGGGTTTGTTACCTTCGATGCGGATCCATATTGTAGGGTGTCGACGCGTTGATGAGGACCCAGCCCCCAGTTTTCCTAACACAGACCACCTTTTAGGGGCCAGGTGGTGAGGAGCTACAACCGCGTCTGCCAGAGTCTGCGGCCGCTGAGGTGACCGACGATGGCATGGAGTGGAGGTTGACAGTTCTGAGGGTGAGTTTCTTATTTGAATACCCCACCTCGTTTGTATTTTGCCTTGCATTTTCGTAATATTGAAGGACTTTTCTGGTTGTAGGTCTCGACCGCTAGTCATCAGGCTGTGTGGGGGATGGCTAACCGGTGGAGGGCACTTGCTGGTGACCTGGCTGCGAGAAGTCTCAGCTTGCGCAAGTGCTATTTGTTGGTTGTTTTGTGTGTTTTTGTGTTGCCTTTCACGTTTAGATCTCAATGACCTGTATTGTGTTTCGCAGGGCACTGCGGATCCGGCGGAGTTTGATCGGGTCCGTGCTGAGTTGGACGCAACGAGGTCGACGATCCAGGCACAGGAGCTGGGGATCATCACTTGGGACCAGGAGCTGAGGCGTCGTGAGTACGGGTTGCAGAGCCGAGATGCGGAGATTGCCTCTCTCAGGGCTCAGTTGGCTGCGGCGGAGGATCTTCGCGTCACGATTGAGTACGAGACGTTGGAGAGTTCTCCGGAGAGGGGGCCTGAGCAGGAGGTGGTGTCTGCTTTGCCCGCGACTCCGCGTGAGATCGGGACCTTGTCCGACGGGAGGCGTTTAGTAGTTGTAGTTGTTTGCCTGTGTCTTGGACTTTTGTTTGTACATATTTACATTTTTGTGAGGCGGTTTGTATATATGTGTTTTTGGTTTGTGGTTTATTTGTGTTTGACTTTTGTGTTGTGTTTCGGAGAGGCACGGTCAGCGGCTGATTCCCCTTTGCTTCGCATTTGTTCCTGCATCGTTAGTGTAGAAAACAGGCAACAAGTAGCACATATGCATAAACGTAAACACGCAAAAGCATTTGATGAAAGCAAAAATACCCACGATGACTCGAAGTTCCAATTTGAAAATTAAATTTTGAAAATTCCGCGAGAGGTCGCCCATCACGTTTGGATTTTTCAAAAGAAATTGATCTGAAATTTTGAGTAATTAACTCGTGTTTGAATTAAATTGCATCGAATTTTGCTGAAAATTGATTTGTAACTCGAAAAACTAAAACTCAAACCGTCACGGATGAATTTTAAAAGGGATTTTTGCGAGTGTATTTGATTTGATTTTTGTGAGATCAAGACTTGGATTTGCAAGGGCTTGAATTTTTGAATAAAATTGACGTCGTGTTATCAATTCTCGAAGTTTGTGGGACAATGCAAAAAAGGTGTCGGAATTTCGACCGACATGGAAATGATCCTTCGCGGATCGGGGCGACTGGCCCTTCCCCCCTAAAAAAAGAAGAGAAAAACCCGTTTGTCTAAAGCTGCGTCATGGAAACTGTGTCGGATTTCGTAAAACGCAAAAACAAGGAAATGTGAGTGTGAGAAAACACAAAAATTCCTGGAAAGGCCCGAAGAGGCGCGAGTCCTGTGGCGGGAGGATGTTGGTGTCAGAAAGAAACATAACTTGTTAGGTACAAATCAAGGTGCGGATCCTGAGGACCAGCCCAAAGAGGCGCGAGGCCATGGGCGATGGAAGGGAGCTTCCCCTTTTTTCGGAAAAAAGCGCTGATTGTTTTGTATAAATTGGGACGTTTATGCTTCATTGTTTCATCATCCGAAACACGATAAACATCTCTACGAAAACCTTTCTTCTTCTTCCACAAAATAATTCATAGATGCTTTCGAAAATAGGTTGCGACATTGGTGTCGGGATTTGCCACCTCCCGAAAAGTATCAACTCGTTGTAATGGGAGTTGGTCAATTGTTGGTGCTTCATCAAGTCAAGGTTCAATCCTCGTTCCTTGAAGCATGCTCTCGGTTTTGGGACTCAAAACATCATGTTTTCGTATTCCCGAAGGGTGAAATTTATGTTTGAATATGTGTCCTCCGACAATAATGCGATCACGACTGTTGATCATGATGATCACATGTTTAAGTCTCATTAAAATGAATACAATTGGGAAGTAATAATGTTATCACAATCGGTCAACATATATCGGTAATGATTGGCTGACTAGAGTTTGACATTACTGTCGTGTGACGGTGGTGATCAGTTGACCCCCTAGGTCATACCTAAAGGGCAATACTCTTAATTGATTATTTAATTAATCGTATAATGTTACGAGTTAATTAAATTACTTGAAAATTGACGGACGATTTTGGAAGTAAAATTTACGTATCATATTGAAATGTGATTAAATAAGGTACAGTCTGAGTAATTGAATTGTATCATTACTCGGATGAAATAATTGTTTAATGTAACAATTAAATTGAATGAATTGACATAAATACAATATGTTGTGATCTATAAATTGGTAAAATTTTTGGCACAAGTAATTATGAAATTACTAAGTCGATTTTGTATATGACGTATTTTTATTAATACGTTGATTTTTAATATGATAAAAATACATAAACAAATATATGTGACATGTGACATGTAACATATAGACAATTGACAAAAATAATATGGACACCATATTATGCAAAGGGCCGAAAATTAGAAGGTGTTTTAGCTAATTATAAGTTGTTTGTAATTAGTGGAAAACACAATGATTAAAAGGAAACCTAGCCATGCAAGCCTATTGTTCCTTGTGAAGAACAATTTCTCCATGCATTGGCTCCCATTTTTCTCTCCTCTTACACGGTTTTGGGGAAGCAAATGCCATCATTGTTTTTCTTATAATTTTACCTAATAACACTAAAATGTTTTAGTGTGTATTCATTCTATCTTCACTTATCCAAAAATACAAGTTTTAGAGAGAATAAAATCCTCCTCATCATCTCTCTAAAAACCGAAAATAATATAAGAGTTTATAAATATTTTTGGTTCCTTTTTTCTACCATTGATTAATATTATAACTAGTATTTGTAATATTAATTATAATTAAGAGAAGCCTTGGGTATAAAGCATAGGGAGAGATCTTAAACTTAGATCTTTGTTCTTCCATTGGAATAGCTCAAGAACAAGAAGAGATAGGTGATCTCTCTTGTGCCCTAATAGCCGAAATCCATTTTGTAAGGACATGATTTCTCCTCTATTTATATTATTGTTTGCATGCATAAGATCCGTTTTAATTTTATGACAAATTTATTTAGACATATAAGAGTATGTTAATATGTATATGAATTTACATTTCCTTCAATCGGTATCAAGAGCCACGGTTGTTTGCATGCAAATTGGTTAAAAGTTTTTCCGAGTTATATGAATAACAAATAAAACTTGTAAAATTTGTGTTATTATGATATATCACGAAATAATTACATGCATGTTAATATTTCTGGTCCTAAAGTGTTTTAGGATATTTTGGTTAATTTTTCGGATTTTTATTGTTCATATTTAATAATAATGACATTTAAATATGATTTTATGAGTAAAAATGTCATTTTTGGTCGAAAATTAGCTATACTTCGAATTTTCACTTGGTTTTTGGATATGTTGTTACATATATTATTTTGAGATAACCTGTAAATTTTCATAATTTTTGGACTAGTTATGCTCGAAAAATGATTTTTTCATCATTAAATTCGGATTTAAGAGAAAAATAGATTAATATGAGTTAAATTTCGAATCTGGTCATAGAAGATTAATATGTTGTCACATGCAATGTTACAAGATGTGTGTAAAATAATTGGCTATAAAGAAGTCTTTTAGCATGATTTATGAATTTTTGAAGAAAAATGGCATAAATAGTGACATTATTAGTTGAAAATTAATAAAACATAATCTATGACTTAGGAAAAACGTCTAATGTTTTATTTTATTATATTTTTCAGATCTAAAATTGAAAAGTTAATGAAAATAATTTTTCCATGTTTTTATGATTATTTTATTAAATATCGATAAACCGCAACATTGTTTTTCCGGAAAAATTTCGAAATTTTTAACCTAAGATTTTGAACATTATGAGTGTCATGGAATTTTTCCAGAATGTTCATGAATTTAAATTTCAAATTTCAAATTTATTTGAAATTTATGGATTTATTTGAAGTTTAATAGCTTATTTTTGTAATTTTTGTCCATTTATGAACAATTTAGTAAATAAAAGTTAATTATGGTCAAATTACTAGTGGAGACTATATTTTGAGTCCTAAGAGGTTAGGGTAATTAACTTATGCATAAATATGAGTTTATGCATTTTTGTGATTATAAAATGTTGAAATCACGCAAATCCGTAAAAACCGAGTAATATACGATATTGGCTAATTAAAAGGCGATTTAGCATAAAATTGAGCATGTTCATACATAATATAATGCTGCATTTTCTTTATGATTGTCATAATTTTAATTTATGTAATTTTGAATTATGTAATTTTACTTAGTATGGCCTTAGATTTTAATTGGTATTTCCCGAAATGTATGGCAATATCGATTCGGTTGTAATTTTTATTGTGATCTCGTATCACCGTTTTGTAATTTAATAGATTTATTTTATTTTAGTTACAAATGTATAATAGGAAATTATGTAATTTATTATGTAATTTTATTCATTCCGGAGTTCCAAAAGACGGATTTCTTCAAGAATGGCGATACATAAAGACGGTGTTACCTCGAGATGCGTGCCACAACCGAAGTTCAAGGGACCAATGGAGTTGGTTTCCGAATATGTAATAGATTAATAGTTTTTCTATTTTAGGAAAGGCCATACTAGGATTTATTTATTTTTATGCTTGCATTTTATTTTATGTCACATGCATCGCTAAATCGCCATAACTAAACATGCATTGTCTTTTTATCGAGTTTATCGACCGTGTCAATTAGAATTATCGTAGTTCACCGCTTTAGTTCACTTAAAACGTGATAGATAATAAATTGACATGACCTCTCGCTAAAACTATCAATTGAGACATAGCCTTACCAAATAGTAGAAACCATGAAAACCTATTTCGTGAGGGAGTGCACTCGGCCACACCGGGTACAAACCTTGTTACGTAGGGGAAGTGGGTGATGAATGTTAATCCACCGAATTCATGTTGATGAGGGATGTATCGGCCCCACCGTGCCCAAGTTAATGTGGGTTTGGATCATGGACACATTTATTCGAAATTTGGATTGAACTCAACAAAAGTATTTGATAAGGGATGTATCGGCCCCACCGTGCCCTTGTCGATGTGTTTTGGGCTATAGATAATTGTTAATGTAATATTATCGACCAAGAGTTCTAAAAGTAGAATCGATTAAACGTTAATCCACCGAGTTATATTGATAAAGGATGTATCGGCCCCACCGTGCCTAAGTCGATATGAATTTGGGTCTTGGAATCATTTATCTAGTTGGGTAGAGGTCACTAGAAAAATGCATAAGACTTGTTTAAATCATACTTTTTTACGAGTATAATTAAAACGACTTTTGTTTTACTCCTTATATTTTGTTTTGTAGACCACTTCTTATTCATAACCAATGGCAACACCAACTCCTAATGCTACACCACTCGCTACTTCATCATGGCTCCGATCCTTTATGGATCGATGTAAACTTGAAAAGAATGGGTCAAATTTCTCCGAGTGGGATGCCCAACTCAAATTAGCCGCCGAAGGTGACGACAAGCTTCGTTACCTTACCGAGGCCTCTCCACCCGAACCCTCCACTAGGTCCACCGCGGCCACTAGGGAAGCCTATGAGGCTTACCAAAAGGAGTCCGCCGCAATGAAAAATGTATTAATATTTGCGATGGAGGCGGAACTCCAAAGGAGAGCCTTCAAAATGGGCAATGCTAATGAGATTTACTCCAAACTTGTGACCATGTTTTCACAAACCCCGTGGATCGTCCAATATGAGGCGGCCGCGGCATTCTTTGATCTCGACTTCAAAGAGGGCCAAAAGGTTAGCCCTCATGTGCTCAAACTCATGGAGCTTGTCGAGACCTTGAAGATTCAAAAAGTTGAAATCCCCAAAGAACTCATCGTAGATAGGATTCTACACTCCTTGTCTAAAGTTAAGGCATATGTGCAATTCCGGGTGAATTTCAACATGCAAGACAAGGACATGTCTCTTGAGGAGTTGCACAAGTTACTTGTGCAAGCCGAGAGGGACATGGGGTTAAATGTGAACCCTCCCAAGGATGTGCTTAACATAAGCACAAAGAGTAAGGGGAAGTTCAAGAAGAATGGGAGAAAGGGCAAGAAGCAAGCTCCCACATTCACCAAAGCTAAGTCTTGTGAAGCTAGCACCTCCAAAGTCAAGAAGGGTCCTCTTGATAAGTGCCATTATTGTAATGGCATGGGACATTGGAAAAGAAATTGTTCCAAATACCTTGGTGAAATCAAAGCTGGAAAGATCACTCCAGTAGGTAAATGACTAACCTTCTTTTTATGTTTCAAATTCAAACTATGGTATTATGATGCAAAGTTGTGATAATGTATCTTCCCTTTTTATTGTAAATAGGGCCTCCACCAAGCAAAGACAAGGGAAAAGAAAAACAAGCATGATAAACCATGGAGAAGCTAAGGATAGCTTTTATGGAGCCTTGTTTTTCATTGTCTTATTTTAAGTTATGTTTTGAATTTTAGAACTTTAAGTTTCCGTGTTCGACATGGAAAGGTATTTTGGATAATGGTTTGTATTTTGGATGATAGTGACTTGGTTTGCAACCCAAGTCACCCGTTTTATCATTTATCCTTTATGTTCTAAAATTTCATCTTTAAATGCTTGCGTTTTGAAACATAAGATTATTCACTTAAAAGTGATCCAATAGACAATTATAATGACGGGTTTCATTATATGTCCACATGCTTAAGGCTTGTGTATGATCATTTATAAAGTAATTTTGAGTCTATGAACTCTCTTAAGGTATGTCAATCACCAAGTACACATATGAATAACAATTAGTCTACCTATGAGGTAGTTCTCCTTATAATTCAACATCATTAATTTGTGACTCATATGCTATCTTTGAATGATTAGTGTATTTATTCTAAAGATAGAGTGGGAGAAAAATGAGTAACACGACAAACAAGACAAGATTAAGATTGTGTACTTGTGTATATGAAGATCTACACAAGAGAGAATGATTTGAATGAAGGTATATCTAATTACATAATATACCCAATAGATGAGATCTATGGTCTCAAGTTAGTTCTATATGACTAAAGAGACCAAGTGTAGTAATCATAAGAGAATTTTCTTAAAGATAACTACACGAGGAGACCAAAAGAAGGTTTTGGAAGGATAATGACTAATGAAAAGTCTTAACGAGTTTTTGACTAAGTTTATGAAGCATTTGACCAATAGTTTCAATCATGAGTTTTACTTAAGAGCCTAAATGAATCAAAGTAACATACTAGTTATAATCAAGATTAAGTTGTAAAGATTTGATATACCGATATCCTCAATTGCTAAAAGTTAAACCATACAAATGTCATTGCTTAACCTCCCTATAAAATGGTTAATCCTCCTTCCGAAAGAGTATTCCGAAGGACGTATTCTAAATATTGTTTATATTTGAATAATGACATTACTACACTTCATTATGACATAAGTGTGTTAAAGATTTAAAATCTCTTTCCGTAAGGTTAAGATGAGACCACTTCAAAATAGGCATTTTGAAAGGATATGATGGGAACATATATGGTTTTATCCTAGTAACTTGGCAAGGCAATTTATATTTATATTCTTGAAAAATTTTGATTGAGAAGTCAATTTCGAAATATGTTGAATTGAGTGGGAGTTAGGATATTCTCATGTGAAGACATGGAATTTAGTGGGAGTTACCATCCTTGAATGTATAAAACCCATTACTCATTAAAGAATGACGAGCTAATACCTTCTTTCATAAAGAAGCTTTTGAGTTTTCAATTCTGGATGAAAATGGACAATGATAAATCCAATTACATCATGGGATGTTGGATTAGTATTAAGAGATACACATCACATCAACATACACATAGGTTATTCATATGATTGAAAATGAGATTACCATTAGCAAATCATGGTAGTTCATTGAACCTGAGAACGGTTGATCTCATGATTATTAGTAACTAATGTTTCCGCCATTAGAATAATCATGTACATGTCCAATCATAAATCATATGCATAAGAGCATGATGATAGACTTGGTGAGCCAAAATAGAAACGTCATGAATTCTCAAGTAGAATCCGATGAGCGATTTCAGTGTTTGACGGAATGTTCTATTGTGTGTCAAGAGGTTGCACATATTGTAGAAAATCCGAACACATATGAGGATTTATGAGAATCCCAAATCTTTCAAGCCCAGAAAAGAGAAATGAGAAGTTTTGGAAAGATGCTTGGTTAAGTAAGAGGTTATTCAAAACAATCTTTCCTAATAAAGCTAGGACTTGTGAGAAGTACTAAGCTAATAATCTTGTCAATTGTTACAAGATTCTACAAAACATATACCTAGTGCATTGTGTGTGGATGGAATACTTGATCGGTACAAGTTATATTATTCATCGCAAATTCGTTCGTTATAAGATGAGCGATGAGAAAGTTCTTTCAAGTTAAAGAACCAAAACCAAGGCAAGAACCTTAATGTGTACTTGGTAAGATTCATGCTATGAGAACATGAATGTGAAGGAAATTGCAAGTGCAAGAAGTTTGAACACATGGACACATGGGATGTTAAACTTCTATTGCAATCAATAAGTGTTTACACTTATGATAAACATCACAAGGTTGTAATATGATATTGACTACCCGAGTGTGATGTCGACATTTGTCGTTTGAGTTATTATTAACTCACTTGGTACATTGTTATATCCAAACGGGTTGTGGAGACAATTGAACCCGTTAAAGTGAACATGGATTAACATTGTTTTTGCCCATAGTTACTTATATGAGGTGACGTCTCGAAGTGACTAGAGTGTGATGCGATTGATGGCAAGTTCAAGTGCCATAGAGTCATGTGAGATGACTAGTCGATCACATAGGCAGATTGTTAGGAACATTTTGTCGGGCCTTATGACCGCTTATAGAGTTTGGCAAATTTATATAGCCTGGTCGTGGCGAGAGCTACTATAGTATTCAAATGAGTCGATTCTTTTGACTAAAGACTATTCGCCTAAGATGGCACGATTTGATTAACTTTGAATTATGTTACTACGACCTTCGTAAATGGGGTCAAATGGGCATATTTTGGGTTATGATGGTCGTGGCTAGTCGAAGGGAATGAGTGCGATAGGAATTGTCCACCCCTAGTCGGGGTTATAACAATATCTCGGGGCCACTCGAGGAGTAATGAATCGGAAATGCGTGGCCACGCTCGGAAGGTATCCGAGTGGATAAATCCGGTCAATCGCTTATTCTCCGATCGAGGAAACCACTCTCGATATGATCACTTGCAAGTACGACCTGAAAGACACCTTGCATTGAGTGGGAGATAGTAATAGGACAAGAGAATTGGTGACGACACTTGTCGAGGACAAGTGGGAGATTGTTGGAATATGTGTCCTCCGACAATAATGCGATCACGACCGTTGATCATGATGATCACATGTTTAAGTCTCATTAAAATGAATACAATTGGGAAGTAATATTGTTACTGTCAACTGGTCAACATATATCGGTAATGATTGGCTGACTAGAGTTTGACATTACTGTCGTGTGACGGTGGTGATCAGTTGACCCCCTAGGTCATACCTAAAGGGCAATACTCTTAATTGATTATTTAATTAATCGTATAATGTTACGAGTTAATTAAATTACTTGAAAATTGACGGACGATTTTGGAAGTAAAATTTACGTATCATATTGAAATGTTATTAAATAAGGTACAATCGAGTAATTGAATTGTATCATTACTCGGATGAAATAATTGTTTAATGTAACAATTAAATTGAATGAATTGACATAAATACAATATGTTGTGATTTATAAATTGGTAAAATTTTTGGCACAAGTAATTATGAAATTACTAAGTCGATTTTGTATATGACGTATTTTTATTAATACGTTGATTTTTAATATGATAAAAATACATAAACAAATATATGTGACATGTGACATGTAACATATAGACAATTGACAAAAATAATATGGACACCATATTATGCAAAGGGCCGAAAATTAGAAGGTGTTTTAGCTAATTATAAGTTGTTTGTAATTAGTGGAAAACACAATGATTAAAAGGAAACCTAGCCATGCAAGCCTATTGTTCCTTGTGAAGAACAATTTCTCCATGCATTGGCTCCCATTTTTCTCTCCTCTTACACGGTTTTGGGGAAGCAAATGCCATCATTGTTTTTCTTATAATTTTACCTAATAACACTAAAATGTTTTAGTGTGTATTCATTCTATCTTCACTTATCCAAAAATACAAGTTTTAGAGAGAATAAAATCCTCCTCATCATCTCTCTAAAAACCGAAAATAATATAAGAGTTTATAAATATTTTTGGTTCCTTTTTTCTACCATTGATTAATATTATAACTAGTATTTGTAATATTAATTATAATTAAGAGAAGCCTTGGGTATAAAGCATAGGGAGAGATCTTAAACTTAGATCTTTGTTCTTCCATTGGAATAGCTCAAGAACAATAAGAGATAGGTGATCTCTCTTGTGCCCTAATAGCCGAAATCCATTTTGTAAGGACATGATTTCTCCTCTATTTATATTATTGTTTGCATGCATAAGATCCGTTTTAATTTTATGACAAATTTATTTAGACATATAAGAGTATGTTAATATGTATATGAATTTACATTTCCTTCAATTTATCCCCTTGTCGAAGAAGTGGGCGCTATTGGTAGATGGCCGGGTTGTACTCCGGTGCTTCCTCAGACTCAGTTGTGTTAGAAAGAGAAGTTTCGTTCAATGTTGGGCTTGTCTACAAGTCAAGTCAACTTTCTCCTTGCACCCCATGGCGTGGATATGTTAGCTCTTATCAACATTTTCTCAAACCGGTTGGATGTTAATGTTTTGGAGGTGGCTAGGAAGGGATCTTGCCTTTTGCCTTGTGCATGCATATCTCTTTGTCGATGCTTTGAAGAAGGAGGGATCAAAGTGTTATGGTAGTATGAAACTTGTGCATATAGTTGAGAAAATGGAGCATGGTAGGGATCCATCATGGTTGGTGCTTGGCGAGATCATCCAAGCTTTGGACAAGAAGGATCTTGTGGAGAAGCTCCTTCGTTCGAATCTCCATGGATCCTCCAAGTGTGGCTATTGGAGAGGCTAAAGTATGTAGAGCCTCTGGCCGATTCTTCATCTTACTCCTTCCGTCACCTTACTATGAGGAAGAAGTTGTACTCGGATAGTTTTGCATCCACCGAGGCCTATTGGACCTCAAGATTGATGGAGGAGGGTGATCCTCATATCCGTTGGGTAGTGCCATGGTGGCACTTGAGGTCCTTCATGGGGTTGCCCGCTTCGGTCGCTAGTTCTTGTTCTTTGATAGTGGTGGGTTTGAAGGTTGCTTCCTTCATCTATACCGAAAGGCTTATGAGGCAAATTGGGCGTCAACAAAAGGTGCCTGCTCAAGATACTCTCGTCCAAGAGAGTGTTTTTCGAAACTCCGAGCTTGTGGAGGTCTTCGAAAGATGGTGGGCCACTCGGCAGATTTAGAAGGTACCAAACCCCATTGCCACGACATGGGTGACTCCCGCTTATCTCAAGTGGTCAAGAGCTCAAACCTTGGAGGAAAGGTCCAAGTCTCGTAAGGACGAGGTCGTCGACTTGAAGTATCAAGAGGTCGGCAAGGCCAACCGTGCCTTTTTAGACGATTTTGCCGATGATGTTAGCCCAGATGTAATGAGGCCACCAAAGAGGAGAAGTTTGGGTCACAAAGAGGTAGTGGGCCGTGTATGGGCTTATCTTGGACCGAGTATGGGGTCATGCAAGAGATCGGAGGCCGTCGTCGTTGAAGATCCGTTGAGGATTCGTTCCGAAGAGGAAGTTCATGCTAGGCGGGCCATCAAGAAGAACAAGGGGAAGATGTACCCCGAGGGAAAAGGCAAGGGTAGAATGGAAGAATGAAGACTTTCATTACCCACTTTATTATTATGTTGTATTAGTGTTGTGAGTTTTTTTATTATGTTGTACTAGCTATGTATTGTGTATTTTGTGCTAGTTTTACTATGTGAGATGTCTTAGTCGACACTCTAGCTTCGACAAGTTGTATACTTGCTTAGCTTTATTTGTTGTCAAATTTGTAATCCTTCTCATTATTAATTAAATAAGAGGATTGCGTGTGTCAACAGAAATTGTGAACGCTTGTTTCTTCCATCCATTTTGTAAAGGCAATTCGATTTGAATTATCCTAAACATTGCACTTGGGAAATGGGATTTTTGTGGGAAGGGAGAAAGGCTTCTCTTTTTGTGGTTTTTTGTGGAAAGGGAACGTTTTTCCTTTTCTTTTTTTAATTTGAAGTTGATATGAGTGATTTTTTTTTGTATGTGGGAAGGTGAAATCAAACCATGATCGTAGTTCAAAATATTTTGTAAAGTTTTATTTGGGTTTTGTGCTTGTATCCTTCTTGTGTAAGAAAGGACTGACTACGTATTCACCTGAAAAGGTGAAATCAAACCATGCTCGTAGTTTAGGGGCATGGTTTGAGTGCAAATGGATGTTGCCTTTGACAGATCAGAGGACGTTTGAAACGTGGCAAGGTGCCGCAACTTAGACTCGATAAAACATACAATTTCAAATCAGAACGCGTTGAGGAACTTGACTTGAAAGGGATATGGTGGTTGCTAGTTGTAAAACTAGGGCAAGGCCTGTTGGTAGCTAGGTCCCAAGGGTAGTATTTCTTGAGTTGGTCTAGGTTGGGCGGGTTTGTGAAATCCTCCCCGTCTAGGTCACTCAGTCTCACTGCACCCCCCGAATGTATTTTCTTGACCAGGTATAGCTCGGCCCAATTGGGTTTGAATTCCACCCCCCCGGATCGACGGGTAGTGGTGCCTGAACCGACTTGAGGACCAAGTCGCCTTCTTTGATATTTCTGGGTTTGACATTTTGTTGAATGCCCATTGTATACGTCATTGGTATAGCTCGACATTGTGCAAGGTGTTGAGTCGCCATTCGTTTAGAAGCGTGAGTTGTTCGGACCTTCGACATGTCCATTCCGCCTCAGGGACTTGACTCTCCAGCAGGATACGTAGAGATGGGACCTCCAACTCTACTGGTTGAACCGCCTCCATACCGTATGCTAGTTAGAAGGGTGTGGCTCCTGTGGGTGTTCGAATGGAGGTTCGGTATCCCCAGAGCACGAATGGGAGTTTGCTCGGCCAATCGCGGTAATTATCTTGCATCTTCTTGATGATGGTGACAAGAGTTTTGTTTGTTGCCTCTACCGCTCAGTTGCTTTGGGGACGATATGGGGATGATCGATGCCACTTGATTTTGTATTTGTTCAGCAAGGCTTGTATTTCCGCCCGGAAGTGGGAGCCTTGGTCGCTGATGATTTCATGGGGTACCCCATGTCTGTAGATGATGTTGTCCTGGATGAACCTGGCCAGTTGTTTGGCGGTCACGACTGCATATGACTGCGCTTCCACCCATTTGGTGAAGTAGTCGATGGCGACGAGGACGAAGCAATGCCCTTTGGTGCCTACCGGGTTGACCTTCCCGATGATGTCGATGCCCCAGCTCGAGAAAGGCCAGGGTGATGTCATAGTGTACAAAAGGGATGGTGGTATGTGTTGTATGTTGGCGAAGATTTGGCAATTGTGGCAATGTTTGACGTAGTTTCTGCAATCGGCTTCCATGTGGTCCAGTAGTAGCCTAACCGCATGATTTTTTGGGGCAACATCATTGCGCTCATTTGAGGGCCGCATTCTCCGTCGTGGACCTCTCCCATGAATTTTATGGCTTTGTGGTGGTCAATGCAAAGGAGGAGGATTCCTTGGGGTGTTCTTTTGTATAGTTGTTCTTGGTTTATCACGAATTGTGATGCAAGTAAACGGATGGCTCTTTGTCTTCTTGTATCAGAGTTGGGAGGGAATTTTCTTTTGGTTTTGTAGTTGAGGATGGCTTGGTACCAAGGTTCGACATGGTTCTCCTCGTCATTATTGATGGCGTAGATGTGAGCTGGCTCGCTCCTTGTTTCAACACATAAGGGCATCGATGTCATGTCGTCAGGTATGTTGACGAGAGCGGTAAGTTTTGCCAGGGCATCGGCAAATTGATTTTACTCTCGTGGCTAGTGGAAGTAGTCGACTTGGTCGAAGAACTCGGCCTCCTGATTGATATTTTTGCTCGGTAGGGTGCTAACCTGTCGCTTCGGATTTTCCATGATCCGGACACCTGATTGATGATGAGTAAGGAATCGCCGTGGAGCCTCAGCTTCTTGATGCCAAGTTTTATGGCTGGTTGTAGGCCGATGAGGCATGCTTCGTATTCGGCGGCATTGTTGGTGACGGCGAAGTCTAGCTTGACTGAGATTGGAACATGTTCTCCCTCTGGTGATATTAGAAGGATTCCTACCCCGAAGCCTCTTAGGTTTGATGCACCGTCGAAGTATAGGTCCCATGCATCGATGTTGGCACAAAGGATGTCTTCATCAGAAAGTGACCATGTGTCGGTCGTTGGAAACTCGTCGACGGGATTTTCTGCTAGGAAGTCAGCGACTGCCCTTCCCTTAATAAGCTTGAGCGGTACGAATTTGAGGTCAAATTCTGATAGCATGTAGTGTCGCAGCTTCTTTGTTGACCGGACCAGGGCAAGTCATGTATTTTCCAGTTGGGTGTACCTTGTCTCATACTCGATGAACTTTTTGCTGATGTAGTAGATGGCTCGTTCTTCGCCGTTGACTATTTGTGCTAGCATTGCTCCCATGGCTGTGTCAGTGACAGTCAGGTATAGGGATAAGGGAATTCCTTGTTGAGGTGGAATGAGGACAAGAGGTTTGGATATGATTTCCTTTATCTTGTCGAAGGCCTTTTGACAGTCGTCGTCCCAATCTGTGAGGCGCGAAGCTTCTTGAAGATTTGTTCACAAATCATAGTGAGTTTGGCTATGAAACGGCTGATGTATTGGACTTGACCGAGAAATCCCCGAATCTACTTCTCGTTCTTAGGCCGAGGCATTTGTTGAAGAGCTTTGATTTTGGTAGGATCAATCTCGATGCCTCTTTTACTGACAACGTGTCCCAGGATTTTTCCGGAGGTGACCCCGAATGCACACTTCTGAGGATTCAGTCTCATGTTATATTTTCACAGACGAGCGAAGAATTTTCGGAGTGCGTTGATGTGGCCGTCCCGTTCGTTTGATTTGATGATCATGTCATCGACATATACCTCCACCTCCTTGTGCATCATATCATGTATGAGTGTGGTGGCGGTTCTTTGATAAGTTGCTCCAACGTTGATTAGACCGAAGGGCAAGACAGTGTAGCAATATGTACCCCACTGTGTAGTGAATGCAGTTTTGTGCATGTCTTCCTCGGTCATTTTGATTTGGTTGTACCCAGCATACCCGTCCATGAATGATAGCAGGGCGTGCTCGGTGGTATTATCCACCAGGATGTCAACCTGTGGCAGGGGGAAGTCGTCTTTCGGACTTGCTTTGTTCAGATCCCTGAAGTCGGCGCAAACCCAGATTCTCCTGTCTTTCTTGGGTACAGGAACAATGTTGGCCACCAGTCAGAGTATTCAGATACTTTGATGAACCCGACTTTGAACTGTTTGTACACTTCTTCCTTGATTTTAGCTTCGGGTTTAATGGGTATCCTGTGCTCTGCAATCTCCTTGTCGTTCCCAAGTATGTCTTTGGAGGACCAAGCGAATACATCCTTGTATTTGTGTAAGAGGTCGATGAACTGCTGTCTTTCCGAGGGGTCAAGGGTGGTCCCCATCCTAAGTTCTTGAGGTGTATTATTGGTCCCTACGTTAATAGGTTCTGTCTCCTCAATGATGGGGGTCCTATCTTCTCGTTTGTCAAGTTCTTTGGCTAGGTGAGGTGGGTAGTCACTCAAGTAAAATTCCTCATGTTCGTTCAGAATTGCATTGCAGTTAAAATGAGACGAGTCATAAGCAAACTTATGTAGACACCTCGTTTCTGCACCTCCCGCAAACCACCCGGTGATGATTGGGCCGCATGTTTGGTACGCGGAACGATTTGTGACAATTCGTAAGTTTATCGTCAAGTGATCGCTCAAACATTTATGTCTACCTCTTAATTGTCATCTACGTGCCGATACGGTCGTTTTGGCAGTAATTAGAGTACATTTGGAGTCCGGGCTTAAAACCGTCAAATCCCGAGTCAAAGCAATGGGCTTGTCTACCTAAGGTTAAGATGTCATAAAATGTTGAGATTATATCTCATTTTGAGTCTCATGTCACTTCATTAGGCTAAACTAAAAGTTTACGTTACAAAATGTGCATTTCATTTAGTTAAAATGACAAACCGACCTTTAGGCCCATTTTAGGAGGTGATAACCACTTTGTTGGGTCGGGCCTATTTCAAAGAAAGTTCTAGATCTCTTTCTTAGCTTTCCAACGCCATCGAAATCACCTTAATCCGAGTCTTGTAGAGAAAATTATGCCTAAAATACGACAGGCTGTCAAACGCGCTTTCTTGCGCAGGAGGAAACCGCTGAGGAAAGGACGCAACAAGTGCTGCGCCTCTTCCAAGGGATGCAACACTTGTTGCGCCTCTTCCTCAAGGTTTTCTTTATGTCCAAGTTTACGTGTTTAACCTAAGTCGGTTATTTCCGGATCTTTTTCTCCTTTCCTAATTCCCGCCGTGTGATTAGTATAAATAGAGACCTTCAGTCTCTCATATTTCTCATGCGAGTGTCCGCCCTTCTCTTCTCCCTTTGCATTCTAAGTCAACGTTCTTACTTTTTGGCGTCTACGTGCTTGAACATTCGACCACGTAAGCTCGCTTCTTTCTGAGTACCAACCTCGTTTGCATGACCGACCAATTTGACCAACTCCACATCAATCAACTTAATTAATCTTAATCCTTTTCCTCCTACGAGGGCACTTTCGTTACATTCGAGTCGAGCATCACTAATCGATAACTTAGTTCATCTCGTTTCGTCAAACATGTAAGTCTGAGGGTGTATAAATCTCTCTTTTATTATTCTTCTTTACCTTTTGTATCATTAATGTAAGGTTTATGTCGAAAACATCTCTTAAAACCGATTCATAAAACCTCGTTTAAAACCCTTTTTTTGGATTACCAGAAGATAACAGTTGAGAAAGGACACAGCAACTGCTGCGCCTCTTCGAAGGAGCGCAGTGCCTGCTGCGCCACTTCGTGAGGCTGCCGCAGTTCCTGCTTCCTTTCTTCTTCCTTCGTCCTCTGTAATTCGTCTTCTTTATTTGCTTTTGCTAATTCTTTGACATACAATCATAATCGCCTCACATGTATATCATTTATCGTTTATTAGTATATAATTCTTGTTAAATCCGACTTAAATCTCTTATAATCTCATATTTACGGGTTTTCATCATTAAACTCAATCCGGGTTGTAGGGATTCAATTTGTTCATATTGAATTTCTGGAATTCGATCGTTGATATATTTTCATCTGTCTATCGTCATATTCATCGCATATTCGTCATTAATTCGTCATGTTTAACTTAATTAATTCACCTATGTCACTAATTAATCTTTCATTCATGTAAATAATTCATCTTAATTCCGTCTCATCCATGTTTTATAGCTTTTATGACTCATACGTATGTAATTAATTCATTAAATCACTTTCATCCGAGTAAATATCATAATTAACCATTAAATTCACCAATTTATATTAACAATTTGCAGTTCCGGCTTCACAGCCAGAACTCACCCTTGGAACAGACGCAGCAGCTGCTGCGCCTTTCCCAAAGGGCGCAGTCCTGCTGCGCCTGTTCCAGGTTTATTTCTGTCTCTGAACTTCCGTTCTGCCTTGACCTGTTTAATTAGTTTACGTATAATTAACTATTAACCGTATTATCGCCTAATCATCTGTTCGTTAATTCATTCTTTTATTCTTTTTCTCGATTTATCCGTTTTAAAGGTATTTTCGACATAAATCGCTAAATCCATTGTAATTATTGTAATTTTCTTTATTGTATTTATCATTGTATTTTGTATCATTTGTATGTTTTCACATGTAATTGAACATAAATTCCTACTTTGGCTAAATTGTTTGCTAATTAATTGTTCACCGACTTAGTTAAATCTTCACATGCTAGGATTAAAACTTGGATGTTGCATTGCATGCATATAATCGACGATATATCAAGTATAGACGATTTCCCTAATCATTAGTAGAGGCCGCTATCGAGGTTGGCGGGATTAGGTGTTCGATCAAAAGAGCTTCCTAATACGTACCCTCACCCCTTACTCCAGATCTCTGTGAACATCCGTGTTCATTGGCATCCACGAGAGTCATTCTAGACATAGAATGCTAAGGGTAACGAGTTCTTGGTATTCATGTCACTACTTTGTGTCTTGACATGGCACAAGGTATTCGAACGGTTTCCAATTTTCCACAATAAATTGGTGGCGACTCCATAAATGCAAACGCTTGTTTCCCAAGCTCCCCCATGGCCCATTGTCCACAGTTTGGCGACTCCGCTGGGGAATAATACACTTACGTGTAGCCAAAAGGGTGAAACTTGAACAAGGTTAGGGAATAGTTTGTACAAGACAATTGTCGGTTTTCATAACTCGGTCTTCCTAGATCGTTCATTCGGCCTTCCTAGGCCCAACCCAACCCATTCGACCAATCGTCCCGTCTAAACGGTCCTAATTCTTATTTGGGCCTAAGGATGGATAGCGATTGACGTCATCCATACCATGGTACTTACTCTTGTTTGTATTAAGGACTTTCACTACTTGAGGAAATGGACTAGGAATCGGCCTTACTCTTGTTTGGTACGAGCCTCTCCACAGACCCCGGGTTTGATTGTTCGGTATTGCAACCCACCCTTTAAACCAAAAATCTTTTAAATGCACTAAGCGTCCCGTTATAATGCCCGTATATATGTTTGTATCATATGTGATCACCATTTTATAAACAAAACCATGACGAAATTTTGTAAAATAAAATCCTTTTCAAAATGTAAACATTTTCAAAATAGCACAAAATAAGTCAAAACTCTATCCATATGTCGAGTCAAACTTCGGGCCTAATACCCATTTCAAAACCCGTGTAAAAAAAACAGGGTCAAAAAACGAAAAAAATCCAAAAAAAAAAACAAAAACGTTTTAATCAAAATATTTTCCAACATGTAAATGTAAATGTATAAATTCAATTGGGCTAAGTTAGAGTCAAAGTTCAAACCGACTATGTCCTAGTCGGAACTCTGTCGAGTCATAAACCCGTCCTCCTTTACATTTTGGGTCTTTTCAAAATTCAAGTCAAGTCCTAAGGCGTCACGCCGTCATTTTGGACCCCTACCCCAATTCAGTTAGGATCTAAACACTCGAGTCACACGTTCCGAGGCTCAATACACGAGTCTCAATGGGCCTCATATTTGAGTCTAAACTACAACAATCTTCTTAACACCTATATGCAAACCTCGAATCTAGAATCAACATGTGTCATCAATCCCGCCAATCAAGTCAACCACATAAATGTCACTTCGTCAAAGTTAACACTCAAGTCTAAAATTATAGTCAAGCACCGTGAATTCAAACACGAGAAGTCGCTCATGACGTTTCACGAATTCACAAGTCATGTCTAGATTTGTCATCTTGTCCCTTCCTTTGTTTGTTCCCATGTCGAATCGAGTTGTAATGCGCGTCATTTCTGTCGAGTATGAATCCAGCAAGTTCTGTCAGTCAGCAAAGTCACGAGGCATATCAAGCCACAATCACCGTGTCTCTCCAAGACGTTTATGCCATGGTCCTAGGAGCTCAAGCTACAGTGGAAAATTTGAGCATTCGCGTCCTCACCCTCGAGAATAGAATGGTGGAAAAGAACACACCACCTAGAGAAACCTCTAGTCTAGGTCGTCCAAAGCCTACCTCTTGCAATAACCATCGTCCTAGAAAGCCGAAAACAGCCGAAAGGAAACCTGGGAGGCATCAAAGGGTGCTTTCTGATTTAGGCATGTCTTATGCCGATGCTTTAAAGAGACTCTCTGCCCAAGGCAAGCTACATCCAATAGGACCAACTCCGGATCCACCTTTAGAGAAACAGATGAACCTCTGGAAGGGCAACAAATACTGCTTATATCACCAAGGTAAAGGCC
Organism: Silene latifolia; assembly: GCF_048544455.1. NCBI lineage: Eukaryota > Viridiplantae > Streptophyta > Magnoliopsida > Caryophyllales > Caryophyllaceae > Silene > Silene latifolia. The sequence continues at coordinate 88,007,847 of NC_133531.1, read as the reverse complement.
ATGATATTAAAGAGTGTTTTCTCTTGAAACACACCATCCAAGATATGATCGAAGAGGGCAAGCTTCCTAAGCCACCTTCTGTCGAGAAATCCAAGAAAATCGACCCTCTTGCGTCTAATATCATTAAACATGACGAAAAATCATCTCTACACTGTTCTCATCTCCTCAATCCTCGTGACGATCAAGAAATCAATGTCCTCGAAGACGACGATATCCAAAGTGAATGCTCATGCTTTCCATTGCCTTTAACAACAAATTTTCCAAAATAGAGGGGGCTATTGATAGCCTAAACTCTTGGCTTTCTAACATAGAAAACCAGTTCGCCGAAATGGGTAAGAAGCTTGATGCCCAACCTCTCAAAATGAAAAGTGTCCAGACAAACCCTCAACTTGACAGTCTTAAGGAGAAAGCAAAAAGTGAGCAATCTATTCCTAGTTCTTCTCATCCAGGAATCAAAATCAACAAAGGCAACCTCATAGAGCCTTCATCAAAGAAACCTAACAACTCTTCAAGGTCATTCACAAAGGCTTCCGAGAAGAAGGATGCACCCCCTAGGAAATTTACCAACATTGGTATTACATACACGGATGCCCTTCATAGACTCATGGAGCGACGAATGTTGAAACCTATCGGTCCTACACCTGATCCAGAAAAGAAGTCTAGGTTCTGGGATGAGAATTCCTATTGCCAATATCACAGGGCCAGAGGACATGATACTGAGAGGTGCTATAAGCTCAAGCATGTGATCCAAGATATAATTGAAAGCGGGAAATTGTCTCTCTCAACCTTTAACTCACACGACAGGTTAGGCAATTCTCATGGATACACCACTTATCAGGAAACTCTTCTTGACTGTTATCCTTCCAATGTTCCCAATAATGAGGACGGGGTGCTCAAATGGGTGGATGCTCAAAGCCAGATGCCGAAGCCAATTGCTGGAAGGATAAATGTTCAAGCATGGGCCGATGATTACGAGTCTAGATTTAAGATCGAGTCAAAGTCCGGGTCCGGGTCCGAGTCTTAGGCTTTCTTTCCCCAATTGTTCTAGTATCTTTCTTCGTGTCCATTTTCATTCCTAGTGACAACCTGGGGGCTGTCCCAGGAGTCACATGTCTTCTCGAGTCTATGTTAAACACATTCATTATCCATTTCAATAAAAATACAAATTTCACTCCACATATTCTATCTTATCTCTTCCTTTACCTTTTTTCCTATGATAAGAAGAACTGATTTGAGACACCTTTTAAAACGAACAACACATAACAGTCAATGTGAGTGCACTTATATGATGTTCCATTTCAAGTTGTAGAGGACATGAAACTCAGTGTTCTTTTCTTACCTATTCCATGTCTGGCAATAGAAACCATAATATAACCCTAGTATAGGACGAGCATATCTCAAGAGATTCTAGGACGAATCCAGACCGTCTCCCTTGTTGACAATCCATGACGGAAGGCAAGCCCATTCCCCACAATAAACAACCTGTTTACTAAAGACCAACCTGTTTCACACCAAAGATGCTAGTCTGACCCAAATACATGGTAGCAATCAAATCCAAGATGATACAAGCCATGATCAAAGACAAAAGGCTCAATCAAGAGAAACTGAGGTCAATATCCAAGTCCAGAATTTTGCCCTTAATCCAAGATAAAAGAGTCAAAAAAAGGAGGTTCAATCAAGCAAGTCAATATCCAAAGTTAAAGTCATCCTCAACAACCGAATCAAAAATCTGAGCAAAACCCGAGATATATTCCAGACCAAGAATCTGAATCTGAATCAAGAACAAGTCTGAAATCAAATACTGAACGGAATACTCCTGAAGTCTATATAGAATCAAGTTACATTATAGAATCAAGACATTGATGAAGATGGTCAGCTAGCACCCTCACTTAGCCTTTTACACATCACACACCCTAAGTCCTTCTCGAGACCATTACAGGGAGATAGTTAGGAATTTTGAGAATCCTCTCAAGCTTGTCAAATATACCCATCCTTCAGGCCAAGACATGGAAACCTGAACCCACATCATTTTAACCTGCCCTTTATGTGCTCAAGCTAAATCAAGCCAAGAGACTCCATTTCCAAGCTACATTACAAGCCATAACCCCATGAAGCCTTAACTCCACAAAATCAAGCTCCAGAGATTTGTTCATAAAAGCCTCTTATTACCGAGCTCCACATTCCAAATATCCAATCCAGTTTGACCTTGACCCATACACAGAGTCTTCAAATACTTTGCTACCTAGAACGGGACATACCCATATTCATCCTTAGGGTCCACTTTTGAATGTGCTCACATGACAAGGAAATTTTTACAAACTTAATTATACCTCTTTGGTCTATGATCACAGGGAGTTATCTCAAATCGATTCTTCGAGTCACCAAAGGAATATTACCCTTGTGACCCCTGCACTTTAAGGCCCTAACAACATAGCTTAGGCACACACTTAGACTACGATCGTGGTTTAATTTCACTTTTTCAGGTGGATACGTAGGCAGTCCTTTCTTACATAAGAAGGATACAACCACAACACCCAAACAAAATTAACCAAACCTCAGAACTACGATCTGGTTTAATTTCACTTCACGTGAATACGTAGGCAGTCCTTATGGACACAACCATCCCCACACCCAACTTTCAACCTCAACCATCACAATTTTCAACCTTCCAACCTCGATTAACATCCCTTCCACAACCAACACCTCTATACCGGGGGCTCTTTATTTTCGTCCAGCCTCTTTTTTACCAAAGTCCAGAGTCATCTTCTCATCCTGGGGGCTTCTCTTCCAAGATGCCACCCTTCCTTTATTCCTGTAAGTCTAGCTAGTACTCGGTCCGGACAATGACAAAGATTTTAGATCAATTCTTCAAGTCATCGTGCCTCAAGAGGGGTCTCTTTTACAGCAAACGGTGGTGAATGAAGTCCTAGTAGACAGATGATCCATGGCTCATGCCTTGCCTTTATATGCCTTCATCATTCTTGCAATTCTTATACCTTTGGAACTGATACGCATTGTCACCCACACTTGGCTAGGGGTTGCGCATAATTAAACAAAGTCTGTCAAAGTCATCCCTGTGTCGCGTCAAATCTAAGTTAGTGTCGCGTCATCCAAACCTAAGTCTACATTTCGCGTCGTGTCCTAGTAGGTCTGTGTCATGTCAAGTCATATGTCTAAAGCCCATTGAATATGCACAACGCATTACAAACGAAAAATTTCTTGAACAAGTTTTAAACAACTTTTATAAAGAAACAACGACATTTGCAAACCTATGTGTTTCCTCATTCGAGGTCCATGTAATAATTGCTTACGTGCATATATTAGATTGCATTCTTGTGTGGCTACTAACCATGCAGGTAAGTATCAGAAGCAGTACTTTATCAAGACCTCGCTTGCCACAACGAGCGAATATTCTTTGACAGGTGTTTCGACACACCTCTATTATGTTCCCCCAACGAGAGTACACGGATAGACTTTCCCTCTCGAGACATGGAGATCAGTTCCCGATTATGTTCCCTCAGCGAGAGTTCATGACCGACAATCATTCTCTCTCGAGACATGGAGATCAACATCGACCCCAAATCCTTTCGGAATTTGTTTGAAGCTGAACGCAAGCAGATTTCTCTCAGCAGTTCCAGACTGTGTCCTGCTGTCTTCTCCCAAAATCATCGTTTTATTCCCCAGTGAGAGTTTGCTTGAGGACAAAGACAGGCAGATACCCCCAGGCGATCCTTCATCCCTTTAGGTAACCCTTTTCAGGATAAACCTTCATATATTTTAGGTAACCCTTTTCAGGATAAACCCTTCAGATCTTTCAGAAACTTGCCTTAATCTTTCAGACAGCTCTTCAGATAACCTTCGTATATTCAGATAACTTTCAGACAACCCTTCAGATAACCTTCATATATTCATATAACCTTCAGACAACCCTTCAGATAACCCTTAGATGAACCTTCAGGATAATCCTTCCTTCAGCCTTCCTCCCTTCAGATAATCCTTTATTTATTCAGACACTTTCAGATAATCCTTTTAGTTACCTTCAGATAACCCCTTTTCAGTTAAGTCCCCTTTCAGTCCTTTAGAGAGCCTTTCCTTTAGTGAGAGATAGCCTTCAGAGTTAGCCTTCAGAAGTGTTAAGAAGTGTCTTCAGAATCCCTGTGACCCCTAATGTCTTCAGACACCAAGTTATCTTCAGACCAAAGAGTTTTGCCGCAGCGTCTTCAGTCCCATTTCACCCAGGGGTATCTTAGGTATGGTTTCTTCTTATGGCTGGCGAGCCTCCTTACGTAGTCTAATGGACTTTAAACGACCCTCCCCGATAGTCGACAGACTCTAAAATGTTCCCGACGAATGGTCCTTGGCTCAGACCCCTTGAGCCGCCTCGCGTCGCCATAGTCGTCAGGTTATAATCTTCGATTGACCTGATGGCTATACTTTGACTTTCGCCTTATCCAAGTCTCAGTCAAAGTGGGGGCTCTGTACACACCTCGTTTCTGCACCTCCCGCAAACCACCCGGTGATGATTGGGCAGCATGTTTGGTACGCTGAACAATTTGTGACAATTCGTATGTTTATCGTCAAGTGATCGCTCAAACATTTATGTCTACCTCTTAATTGTCATCTACGTTCCGATACGGTCGTTTTGGCAGTTATTAGAGTACATTTGGAGCCGGGCCTAAAATCGTCTTCATTCCCTAAAACCGTCAAATCCCAAGTCAAAGCAATGGGCTTGTCTACCTAAGGTTAAGATGTCATAAAATGTTGAGATTATATCTCATTTTGAGTCTCATGTCACTTCATTAGGCTAAACTAAAAGTTTACGTTACAAAATGTGCATTTCATTTAGTTAAAATGACAAACCGACCTTTAGGCCCATTTTACGAGGTGATAACCACTTTGTTGGGTCGGGCCTTTTTCACAGAAAGTTCTAGATCTCTTTCTTAGCTTTCCAACGCCACCGAAATCACCTTAATCCGAGTCTTGTAGAGAAAGTTATGCCTAAAATACAACAGGTTGTCAAACGCGCTTTCTTGCGCAGGAGAAACCCGCTGAGGAAAGGACACAACAAGTGCTGCGCCACTTCCAAGGGACGCAGCACTTGCTGCGCCTCTTCCTCAAGGTTTTCTTTTTCTCCAAGTTTCCGTGTTTAACCTTAGTCGGTTATTTCCGGATCTTTCTCTCCTTTCCTATTTCCCGCCGTGTGATTAGTATAAATAGAGACCTTCGGTCTCTCATATTTCTCACGCGAGTGTCCGCTCTTCTCTTCTCCCTTTGCATTCTAAGTCCACGTTCTTACTTTTTGGCGTCTACGTGCTTGAACATTCGACCACGTAAGCTCGGATCTTTCTGAGTACCAGACTCGTTTGCATGACCGACCAATTTGACCAACTCCACATCAATCAACTTAATTAATCTTAATCGTTTTCCTCCTACGAGGGCACTTTCGTTACATTCGAGTCGAGCATCACTAATCGATAACTTAGTTCATCTCGTTTCGTCAAACATGTAAGTCTGAGGGTGTATTAATCTCTCTTTTATTATTGTTCTTTACCTTTTGTATCATTAATGTAAGGTTTATGTCGAAAACATCTCTTAAAACCGATTTATAAAACCTCGTTTAAAACCCTTTTTTCGGATTACCAGAAGATAACCGTCGAGAAAGGACGCAGCAACTGCTGCGCCTCTTCGAAGGAGCGCAGTGCCTGCTGCGCCTCTTCGTGAGGCTGCCGCAGTTCCTGCTTCCTTTTTTCTTCCTTCGTCCTCTGTAATTCGTCTTCTTTATTTGCTTTTGCTAATTCTTTGACATACAATCATAATCGTCTCACATGTATATCATTTATCATTTATTAGTATATAATTCATCGTTAAATCCGACTTAAATCCCTTATAATCTCATATTTGCGGGGTTTCGTCATTAAACTCAATCCGGGTTGTAGGGATTCAATTTGTTCATATTGAATTTTTGGAATTCGATCGTTGATATATTTTCATCTGTCTATCGTCATATTCATCGCATATTCGTCATTAATTCGTCATGTTTAACTTAATTAATTCACCTATGTCACTAATTAATCTTTCATTCACGTAAAGAATTCATCTTAATTCCGTCTCATCCATGTTTTATCGCTTTTATGACTCATTCGTATGTAATTAATTCATTAAATCACTTTCATCCGAGGAAATATCGTAATTAACCATTAAATTCACCAATTTATATTAACAATTTGCAGTTCCGGCTTCACAGCCAGAACTCACCCTTGGAACAGACGCATCAGCTGTTGCGCCTCTTCCAAAGGGCGCAGTCCTGCTGCGCTTGTTCCAGGTTGATTTCTATCTTTGAACTTCCGTTCTGCCTTCACCTGTTTAATTTGTTTACGTATAATTAACTATTAACCGTATTATCGCCTAATCATCTGTTCGTTAATTCATTCCTTTATTCTTTTTCTCGATTTATCCGTTTTAAAGGTATTTTCGATATAAATCGCTAAATTCATTGTAATTATTGTAATTTTTATTATCGTAATTTTCTTTATTGTATTTATCATTGTATTTTGTATCATTTGTATGTTTTCACATGTAATCGAACATAAATTCCTACTTTGGCTAAATTGTTTGCTAATTAATTGTTCACCGACTTAGTTAAATCTTCACATGCTAGGATTAAAACTTGGATGTTGTATTGCATGCATATAATCGACGATATATCAAGTATAGACGATTTCCCTAATCATTAGTAGAGGCCGCTATCTAGGCGGGCGGGATTATGTGTTCGATCAAAAGAGCTTCCTAATACGTACCCTCACCCCTTACTCCAGATCTCTGTGAACATCCGCGTTCATTGGCATCCACGAGAGTCATTCTAGACATAGAATGCTAAGGGTAATGAGTTCTTGGTGTTCATGTCACTACTTTGTGTCTTGACATGGCACGAGGTATTCGAACGGTTTCCAATTTTCCACAATAAATTGGTGGCGACTCCACAAATGCAAACGCTTGTTTCTCAAGCGCCCCCGTGGCCCATTGTCCACAACTTAGCGTTGATTAAGTAAACTTAAGCGAAAAGCTCGGATAGGACAGACATATCATGAGCAGTCAGAGGCGACACTGTGGAGGAGGTGGCTCCTGGAATAAGCTCCTGGTTTCTACCTTCCATGGGAGTGGGGATAACCTTAGTTGACTCAGCCTCTGAAGCAGCCACAAGTTTGTGATAAAACATTGGAAATGGGACTTTGACTGGGAGCGCTAGGAGCTAAGATAGACTCAGACTCAGACTCAGACTCTTCTTCACTTTCCTCTTTGAACATAGGGCCTTCTCCAGTTGTGACCTTGAGGATGCGACCTTGGCGATCGGTCCACTTGATAGTTTTCCTCCAGCCTTGTGTAGCTTTCTCCGCGTCACTATCAGAGATTAAGGCGGCGGGATCGAACTGGTTGTCTGTTAGAGCAATGTTGATGATGTCCTCATAGCCGAGGTGCTTGATGTTGTCCTCTCCGAAGAGAAGACTGACGACTTGTCCATCGAGGCATGAGGTCGACTAAAATTTGGTCGACGCAGCTTTGGTGTTGTCGGGGATGAAGTAGAAATCTTGAAAGACATCTACACCCGGGTGTTTGACCTTGGCTACGGAATCATAGATCGGCTCAGGAAAGCCGCTGTAGAGCTCGGATTCTCCCTCGGGGATGAAGTATCCATTGAGAGTAAAATGGTATGGACGGAGGTTGACTCCGTGCTTTTTGCACTTCCGTATTAGGAGGTTCATCTACTGGATGTCTTCGTCGGTAGGCTCATAGCCTAGCCCGAAGGAGATGTCGGGGACCTTCGCCTGTTTTATAGGGGCAAGGTGCTCTTCAGCGGATTGAGGGGAAAGCCCAGGAAATATCTTTGGCGCATCAGAATGTGATTGATTGTGATGTTGGAGAATGGGTCACAATCAAAGGGTGCTGACTCATCGGTTAAGGCATTCACATCTTGGAATCCCCACATTTCTCTGGCGTCTTCCTCAATGACTTGAGATGCTATTCCCTTCTTCATGATAGCCTTGATCAGAGAAGCGAGAATTGTGATTGTCTTCCCGTTGAAAGGGACCCTGATTTTATGATGAAGGGTTGAGGTGACGGCCTTGGAGGCGTGAATCCAGGGGCGTCCCAGAAGCATGTTGAAAGAGCCGTCGATGTCGATCACCTGTAAACTGGCTAGCTTATTTGGCTAAACACTTTAACCGGAACTTCAACAAGGATAGCACCTATAAACCGGTTAAGGGAGGCCATATCATCGATCTAGCCACCATGGTTCAAAAATTCAAATGGGTCACGAATGATACTCTTGATGACAAATTTGGGTGGTTACCAAAAGATGCTAAATCCTTCACATTGCCAAGCAAGATTTGCCGATTAAATGTTCATAGGCCAAACTACCTTCTCCCACTCTCTGAGGAAGCCGAGTATTACCCATTCACCTACCATAAATTTCAACCCGAAAATGTTAAGGCGGGGAATGACTACTTGACTCTCTTGATGAAAGAAATGCACAAGCAAGCTTATGAGTATAGAGTCGATGCATATAAATCACAATATTCGCCTCTCCTACATCTTGCTAGGCAAGGACTTCTTGACCCATCTTGTCCTTTGCCTAGTTGGGCGGATAAGGAAATATTCTTTCCTAGTGATTATAGAGGTCGTAGCTTGGGTGAAGAGGAGATGGTTGTTGTTGAGAGTGGTGCACAAGAAGGTGAATAAAATGAATAAAATGAAGAGAATGAAGAAAATGGAGAAGAGGGTAGTGAGGAAGAAGAAGGAAGTTCAAGTGCAAGTGATGATAACTCCGGATCTATGGAGGTTGATGATGATTCTAGTAAAGTTCGTGATGATGATGGAGATGATAGTGATGACGCCATGGGCGAAGATTGAGGATTAGCAAGCTCTTGGAAGGATGCCACATTACTTTGTGAGTTTCCTACACCTCCATTAAGGTTTGTCTATTTCTCTTGTTTTTCATATAATTTTTATCTTGATCATGATTTTTGAGTCTTAGCACCAACTAGAGGACTCATACCTCGGCCACATTGAGGTGTTTCTTTTATTGTTCCCACATTCAAAATCCAAAATGACAATTGTAGTTTCATGCATAGCATCCTTATGCATGAACTCCCCCAATTTTTGACATTAGAAATAATGTCTATTTTGATTTGGGGAAGTTTATGCATATGCATTGGGAGCTAATCTAAATTATGCTCTCCAACATAACAAAAATCATGCATCATATAGCATAGCTTAGTTTGCATTCACTCTTGTTTATAAGTCATATAGTTGGCATTTAGCTTAGAAATCATGCATTTTCATATAAATTGCTTAATTTTCTATCGTATTGGCCATTAAGGACAATGCCCATACTAATGTGGGGTGGGAAATTCTAACATGACTTCTAAAAACAAAAATGATAAAAATTGAATTTTTTTGAAAAACGCAAAAACATGTCTTTTAATTTCATTAATCACAAAATCCATAAAAATTTGAAAAATTCACTAAATCTAAAAACATGTTCATTTCCTTTGTAGTGTAGTCTTGTATATATATATATATTGTTTTGTATATATTGTCTTTGTTTATCCTGTTTCACATTGATCGACTACGCCACATCCGAGACATGAGGATATTGAAGACCGCATGGTATGATCTTCCCAATCACTTTTTTCCTCTTTATGTTAATGACTATGTGGCTTTATTTTGATTGATGCGGTATAAACAATGTGAATTTAAGATTGCATTTAGATTATTTGGCATACTAGTTGGTAGAAGCATATGCACTAGGATGTATAAATGTTAGTTGCATCATGGCATGTAGTTGCATGTTAGGAAATGTTTTGTGAAAGTATGTATTTGGGAAGGTTGACAAGTGTATATAAGGCCCTTGTAGATACTTTTTCTTATTAAAACTTTGCTCATTAGAATACTTGTAAAACACCCTATGATGTGTTATGCTAGTATCCTTTGACCCATGGATTAAGGCCTAGTCAAGAGTAACTTGTGGTGTGATAACTCCTTGGCTACCGTTTATTCCAAGGTAACCATTGAAACCATGCAACCAACCATCATCCATGTTCTACCACATTTTGTCATCAAAGGGAATGGGCAAAAAAATTGTTCAAAAATTTGAGTTCAAGAAATGAAAAGAAAAGAAAAAGTTTGCAATTGAATCAAAAGAAAAGAGGAGTAACAAAAATAGACTCCTAAAGCTTCAAAAATGAGCACCCTCACTACAAATGGGGTGGCTTTGAAAATGTTCAAAAGAAAATGCAAAAAGTTGAAATTGTCAAGTGTTGAAAATGTTAGAAATCTATATCTCATAATACAACATATTCTTATATGTTACAATTTAATTTAGTTATAAAATTAATTTAGATCTCACTAGTAGAAAAAACCCCTATTACGACGCAGTTATCGTGGCGGTTCTAATAGAAACGACGCGAAAAGCCCAATAAATTGGTGGGAAGGAAATATTTTTGTATATAGGAGGTTTATAGTGGCGGTTTAGGTAAGAACCGCCGTGATAACATAAGCTTTTTATGGCGGTTCTAAATAGGAAACGCCACCATAGTTCAATAGTGGCGGTTCTATTAACAACCGACGTTAAAAATGACGCTAAAAGTTAATTCAAAGTTATAAATTTTTGGACTAAAAAACCGCCATAATATGTTTTTATGTCGGTTTCTTACTAAAACCGACGTTAATAGAAAAATTATAAAAACAAAAATTGAACCGCCAAAAAGGCCAAAAACCTTCATCATACAAACACGTATTGCCTTCAACCGCTTAAACCCTTCAGCATATACTGTAAAGCTGCTGCTTCGTCTTCTTCATTTCAACCGCCAAAACCTCGCATCCCCTCACAATTTAACTCCGGCAATCGAAAACCTGCTTCCTCACGCCGCCCTCTGACGTAGTATTGATTAAGTTCGTCAGAACTTGTTGTTTGGGCCGATTACATCGACTATTCTTTGACTCAATTCAATCATCAATTCCAATTTCAATTCCGATAACCCTAGTTTTCGAACTCCTCTCTATTCTACTGGTTGTTTTCGGCTACACCGCACAAGCTACAACACAAAGCCACCGCCCTTTATCCGCAACAACATCGAAGGTACCGTTTGACCATATTTAATTGCAATTACAGTTTCTTCATTTAAATCTTTATCACTATCATCAAATTAATCGTTATTGTATTGTTGTGTTATTGAATTATGAATTATTGAACTATACACAGTAGTATCTCTATTAGTATAAATTGAATACTTGTTTTAGGTTGTTAAAATATTGTGTTTAAAGTCAGGTATTTGCTGCCCCTTGTTCGTTTTTGTATGAGTCGTTTTTGGGGCTTATTTTGTATGGAGTTATAGTGTGTTGATAGAGGTTGTTAAAGGGTTCGAAGGGTATGAATCTAGGATGGGTTTCATTACGTTTTAGAGTTGGAATATAGGCCGGTAAGTAGCAGTCAATCCTCTGTTCTAGTCGGTTTCATTAATACAGAATATACTACAGGTTTAGCGAAATGATATTTTCCGTCTCACATCCTCCTGCAATCCTGTTGTCGAAGCATTATATAGCTATTAGGGATCCCCTAACTCCAAACATTAGTTAATTAAATGTTAAGTTTAAGCAAAGCCTGTTCGCAGCAAGGTCTAGGAAAGGTATCTTGGTCGAGATGATTGAATTAGTCGTTTGGCCTTCCTTCTCACATTCTTTAGCTAAAGTCTGCATCCATAGTGTTGGATAAAAAGGGAAAGAGTAGAGTGAATGAGCAGAGTTAAGTAAGTTGCAGTTTTTGGAAGACATAAGATTGGTTTAGTTGTGTATCATAAAGTATTCCTCATCTTGAGAGTGAGTTGAAAGCGTGTCAATTACCGCAACAAACTTGCTTGTTTGTAGCACACTAGGTAGAACAGTAAAGTAGAACTTCTGTGGATCAGCTAAGAAGCAAGCGTACTCTGAGTCGTTCACATCGGGTATCAAATGACGCATTAAAACCGGCCTGTTTGGGGCATACCCGCCATATGGGTACTGTCCGAAATTCAGGGCAGCATGATGTGCTGAGGCTAACCATATGAGTATAGTCATGATGTTAGTGAGGTCCTTTGGAGTTTTTAGGTCCGGCCACCAGCTCGCATTGCTGAAGTCAGCGTGGCCGACTCTTACAGCCTCGTCGTACCATGATTGAAGCTCTCTGTCCTCGGCAACTAGACTAGGTTCTGTGTAGTACTGGGTCACGTAGTCTCGAACCCATTTAGTAATTGCGTCCCATATTAAGAGTCCATCTGCTGCATATAGGTAATCCTTGATCAATAGTCTTAATCCATGTGGCTGGGTGCTATTTGGTACCGCGATTCCTCTGAATTCAAACATGATAAACAATTTCATTAGCAAAAATGACCATGTAAGGGAAATAATAAAAGAAGTTACAATTAAGGGAATTTTGTAATAATTTTGGAATTGTGTGATATGTGTGTATTGGCAATTTGAATTTGCTTAATTTTTTTTCCGATCTTGAATTTAAGCAAAAAAATAGTGAAGTGAGCTGAATAACTCAATGTACCTTGTATTTTTTTCCTACACTATTTCATCAGTATTGAAGTGCATAAAAAACTTAAAATAATGAACTTTAAAAGGTAGTATATGATATTACTCATAGCAGTCTCAATATTTAGCTTCTTCATGTAGAAATTTGCTTTGATTATGTAATTGAGTGAGTGGCTGAAAAAGAACAGGATAGCATGCTTAGTTTGCGTTCAATAATATACACTCTCTGTCTCAATCATTTGTTTACCTTTAATTAAAATATCTCTCACGATGAATATAAAAGGTAAACAAATGTTTGGAATGAAGGGAGTATCCAACATTGAAAACGATTACTCAACATCAGTTATCCAAATAATGAAAAATAGTGATTTAGAAATATTACCTATCTAAACTTATTTTATGGGTGTCCAAGAAAGATAGAAATTTGCCCAGAAATTACGAAACCCTAGTTTTTGAATTAATATAAAGAAACTCCTACACTATTAAATAATTGTTACTAATTTTAGAATATATATGTTTGAATTAATTATAGCATGGATCGAAGTTGGATGTATGGAAAGCGTGATTTTAAGTATCTTGAAAGGCTCCATGAATTTATTACTCAAGCGGTTGAACATCAAAGACAACAAGGGGATGATGAACAACTCATGTGCCCGTGTAGCGCAGGTAAGAATCGAAAGAAGGTGAATTATGGAAGTGAAATGCGAGAACATTTGATATTAAAGGGCTTTAAACCAAATTATACTGTGTGGATATGGCACGGAGAGAAATAGAATGATATTCCTAATTGTCCTAACGCCGTAAATGTTGAGAAACAAGTTGATAATATTATGGTTGATTTTGAGGTAAATGGAGAGGATTGTAATAACAATGAGGTTAATGAGCATACTGATGATAAGGAGTGTAATATAGAGGCTGATAATGTCGATCAGATGATGGATGATCTTGGAAAAGATTTTGTTGATTGTCCGGAAATTTTTCAAATGTTGGTTGCTGATTCAAAAAAGCCGCTTTTTCCGGGTTTCTCTAAATTTACCCGTCTATCAGCGGTGTTGAAGTTGTACACCTTAAAAGCTGGGAATGGGTGGAGCGATAAGAGTTTTAGTGCTTTATTGAGACTCTTGTCCGATATGTTGCCGAAAGGTAATGAGCTTCCCACTAACACTTATCGATGTAAGAAAGTGCTATGTCCCCTCGGTACGACTTACCAAAAGATCCATGTGTGCCCGAATGACTGCATTTTGTACCATAAAGGCTACAACGACTTAGATGCGTGCGCACGATGCAAGAAGTCAAGGTATAAGCTTAACGAAGGTCGTAAAAAAGGGGGTCCGGCCAAGACCTTATGGTATTTATCAATAATACCATGGTTTAAGCGTTTCTTTGCAAATCCGAAGGATGCAGAGTATATGTTATGGCATGACAAAGGGAGGAAAAAAGATGGCAAGTTAAGACATGTCGCTTGATACGTGCCTAATGTATAGTCTTTTTAGCCTATTTTATGCACGTATTTCTATGCTTTTATCGTGGTTTTATGCTACGAAATGCCCCGAATATGCTACTTTGGGTTATTTTGTCTTATTTGCAGGAATGAGCCATAAAGTAGTAGATTCATGCCATTTACTGTCCCTTTAGCATGCATTTGGAGGAAGAGATGATTTGGAGCGGGAAATATAGCTGTCTTGGGATGCGTGAAGGTGTTTCGGGAGCTAAAAGGACAAGTCAAAGACCAAATTACAAGACCAACACGAGCTGGAACCAGAAACTGTTTGATCGAGCCTTACCTTTTGGTCGATCGAGTAAACAGACGGAAGAACTGTTCGATCGAGCTTTATCTTTTGGTCGATCGAGTAAACAGACGAAGAAACTGTTCGATCGAGTGGCTTAAGTGTTCGATCGAACAATTACAAGCTACTGGGCCTCAATTCACGTTAAGCTTAGATTAGGTTTTATGTTTTTAGGCTATAAATAAATCTAACAGGAGGTTAGACAAAGGGGGGATCATCACACGTTACTTTTCTTCTGTCACTTTCACTGTTACTTTTGTTCTCCAATTCCGGATCAATAATTCAGTATTAATTCTTTCTCTTTCTTTTCTTCTTAATTATTGTTTATGTTTATTGTTCTTCCTTTATTTCTCGTTTCTTCTTTAATCATGTCTAGCTAAATTCCGTTATATGTTAGGATTAGGGAAGCCGTGGTATCATCATGTTATAATTGACTTGAATAGATCAGTCTGGCGATAAGAATTGTATTAGGCAATTTAATTGTTATTAGGTTGAATGTATGCATGCAGGAGACCAATTTATAAAAGTAGTTAACCCCGACATGGATCGAAAGATTGGAAGGGAAGGCTTGCTTAATTACAATAGGGTATTGTAGTGAGGGTGAAAGCTAAGCTATTTACGCTCTAGGGCGGTTTAAGGACCGAAAGGTGACGACCATAGCTCTTCTTATCAATAGTCTAATTGCCTCAGTATACCGATAGTTTAGCTGCCACGGTAGACCGACTCCTAGCATATTCCCTTCTCTCTATTGATAAATCCTTCTATTTTTACCTCTTCTCCCTTAACCGCTTAATAGTTTTAGTCAATACAATCAAAACCCCCATTTCTGTGACACCCTGACAGACCGAATTAAACAGATAGATAGCAACTTAGCCTCCCTGTGGAGATCGACCCTACTTACCGCTGACTTCTGTTAGTAGTAACTTTGGTATTTATTTTTGGTACGAAACGACAGTATCAAATTTTGGCGCCGTTGCCGGAGAGGCGACGCTTTTATCTGTTTTATTTTTGTCTGTTTTTCACCTCAAGGGAAGACTGAGTACCTTGAGGCCGTTCTTATCTTTTTCTTTAGTGCTGTTTTGATAGGTCTTACAGGTCTATTAGACAGATTTTAGAAAAAGACTGCCGAAGGGAAGGCTTGAGTACCTTCGACCCTTTTGAGAAGATGACGTCCGTCTCTCGACTTATTGCTCAGTTTGAAGCTCAAACTGAAAGATATACTAATTGGGAGAGGAAAGAATCTTGGGGTTGTGGTAATCACTATGAGGCTGCTCCTCCACTGAGGCCTAGACCACAACCATTGCTGCAACAAGGCTATCCACCGCCTTGTTATTCTTTCTCACCGCAACCAATTCCCCCACTTGCTCGGAATGATGAGGCTGAAGAAGTTAAGTCAATGATAAGGGCACTTGGTGAGGAATTTGCCATCCGTATACAGAAGCTACAGGCTTGGGTGAACCAACTTGCTGTCGAGCAAATCCAAGAGCAATATGAGACGGTGTATGCTATCAACACCGATACCATTCCGTCTCATGAAGAACCCGTGTCACCCAATGTTGAGAATGATTTCTATGACTCGGATGACGAATTCCTATCGTACTTCAAGAGTTTATGCGAAGATTTAAACCCCATACAGAGGAATCACTCAATCGAGCGACTAACATAGGTCGATCGAACGAAGCCGGAAGGGATCACCACGATCGAATGCATCGATAATGTTCGATCGATCACTCGCTGGAAGGAGAACCTCGATCGAATGTCATAAGGTCTGCTCGATCGAGCACGGTCCAAGAACAAAATCTGGATCGAATCAGTCTCGTGGATCGTTTGATCGAGCAATATGAGTGAAGAAAGCTCTCGATTGAGTACTTGTGATACCTCGATCGAATTGCCTTGCTATGGACAAAGACCGATACGTCAATAATGCCTATTTCTAATGACGATAAAAAGGAACATATAGTCAACTCCTATTCTTTCAAGTTCCTTATCCACAACAATTGCTACCACACAAAGGCATTCCCCGGACCGTATCCGAGATCTCAATGTCGCTGATCACTACAAAGCGATGATTGCCCAGGTACCCTCTTATTCTGAATTTATTGGTCAAATTAATTGGTCTAAGAAGGATATTAGTGATGTTAAGACGGTAATGAATGTTGCTATGACTGAAGAGTGTAGTGCACTTCTTCGAAATGGGACCCCGCCCAAAATGTCTGACCCAGGTCGTTTTTTTATACCATGTTCAATAGGGACCCATTCAATTGATAGTGCTTTATGTGACCTAGGAGCTAGTATTAGCGTTTTACCTTTGTCTCTTGCCTTGAATTTTGGGTTGACTAAGTTCACACGCGCTAAAACGATCATTCACTAGTGACCATTCTTATGTTCGGGTCAAAGGAGCTCTACATGATGTACCTGTTAGGATCGGGAATTTCTTTATTCCCGTAGATTTTATTGTCTTAAATATACCCGAGGACCGTAACATTCCCGTTATTTTGGGAAGACCATTTTTGTGCACTGCTGGCGCAATTATTGATGTCGGGGTTGGGACACTTACCTTTCAGGTCGGAGGGGAGGACTTGGTTTTTACTAAGTCTGATGACCCTAGGGAACCCATGCACATCACGCCATGTGAGGATGTCCCTCATGAAGAGTCCTTTGATATACCGTCTGATGGTCCTTCTGAGTCACATATTGTCGCTGCTGTTGTAACACCTCTGCCCCATTCTGGGAGCGAATTAAGACATGTCGCTTGATACGTGCCTAATGTATAGTCTTTTTAGCCTATTTTATGCACGTATTTATATGCTTTTATCGTGGTTTTATGCTACGAAATGCCCCGAATATGCTACTTTGGGTTATTTTGTCTTATTTGCAGGAATGAGCCATAAAGTAGTAGATTCATGCCATTTACTGTCCGATTAGCATGCATTTGGAGGAAGAGATGATTTGGAGCGGGAAATATAGCTGTCTTGGGATGCGTGAAGGTGTTTCGGGAGCTAAAAGGACAAGTCAAAGACCAAATTACAAGACCAACACGAGCTGGAACCAGGAACTGTTCGATCGAGCCTTACCTTTTGGTCGATCGAGTAAACAGACGGAAGATCTGTTCGATCGAGCTTTATCTTTTGGTCGATCGAGTAAACAGACGAAGAAACTGTTCGATCGAGTGGCTTAAGTGTTCGATCGAACAATTACAAGCTACTGGGCCTCAATTCACGTTAAGCTTAGATTAGGTTTTATGTTTTTAGGCTTTAAATAAATCGAACAGGAGGTTAGACAAAGGGGGGATCATCACACGTTACTTTTCTTCTGTCACTTTCACTGTTACTTTTGTTCTCCAATTCCGGATCAATAATTCAGTATTAATTCTTTCTCTTTCTTTTCTTCTTAATTATTGTTTATGTTTATTGTTCTTCCTTTATTTCTCGTTTCTTCTTTAATCATGTCTAGCTAAATTCCGTTATATGTTAGGATTAGGGAAGCCGTGGTATCATCATGTTATAATTGACTTGAATAGATCAGTCTGGCGATAAGAATTGTATTAGGCAATTTAATTGTTATTAGGTTGAATGTATGCATGCAGGAGACCAATTTATAAAAGTAGTTAACCCCGACCTGGATCGAAAGATTGGAAGGGAAGGCTTGCTTAATTACAATAGGGTATTGTAGTGAGGGTGAAAGCTAAGTTATTTACGCTCTAGGGCGGTTTAAGGACCGAAAGGTGACGACCATAGCTCTTCTTATCAATAGTCTAATCGCCTCGATATCGACAGTTTAGCCGCCACTTAGACCGACTCCTAGCATATTCCCTTCTCTCTATTGATAAATCCTTCTATTTTTACCTCTTCTCCCTTAACCGCTTAACAGTTTTAGTCAATACAATCAAAACCCCCATTTCTGTGACACCCTGACAGACCGAATTAAACAGATAGATAGCAACTTAGCCTCCCTGTGGAGATCGACCCTACTTACCGCTGACTTCTGTTAGTAGTAACTTAGGTATTTATTTTTGGTACGAAACGATAGTATCATCGCTGATGCTCCTCAATGGAGGACAATCGATAGAGATTTCCTGGAATTTGGTAGTGAACCTAGAAATTTAAGATTAGGGCTTTGTACGGACGTAATTAATACTTTCGGAACTCTAATTACCCAACATAGTACTTGGCCAATAATGTTAATAATTTACAATCTCCCTCCTTGGCTTACTACAAAGAGCAAATACATTTTATTGACCAAGTTAATATCAGGTCCTAAATAACCGGGTAATGGCATTGACGTGTATCTAGAGCCACTGATAGAGGATTTGAAAATGTTGTGGAATGTTGGAGTGGAGGTGTTTGATGCAGCTAGCGGTTCAAAATTTCAAATGCGTGCTATGTTGTACTGCACTATCAATGACTTTCCTGCGTATGGTAACCTCTCGGGTTATAGGCTGAAAACCGATAAGGGGTGTCCTGTATGTGGTGATGACACCGAGTCTGAATGGTTGGAGCACTCTGGGAAACATGTGTACATGTGTCATCGTCGAGGGCTTGACCCGGGCCATGCATATCGTAAGAGGAAGAAGGCATTCTATGGTAAAA
Source organism: Silene latifolia (assembly GCF_048544455.1). Taxonomy (NCBI): domain Eukaryota; kingdom Viridiplantae; phylum Streptophyta; class Magnoliopsida; order Caryophyllales; family Caryophyllaceae; genus Silene; species Silene latifolia. Next base: position 87,988,901 of record NC_133531.1, on the reverse strand, counting down.
CTGAACACCGGTCAGCCCCTTTAGTTCTAAGTGGAAAAGAGTATCACGCACGGGTTAAAAACATCATTACAGAGTTTGGAAAACCGTACAAACCTCCACCAAACGGTGTATATCACACAAAGAAGTCCATATTTTGGGACCTACCTTATTGGGAGCATTTGTCGGTTAGGCATTGTATTGATGTCATGCATGTAGAAAAGAACGTGTTTGATAGTATTATTGGCACTTTGTTGAATATGCCTAATAAAACTAAAGATGGTGTCAAAGCGAGACATGACATGGTTGCTAGGGGTCGTTCCGAGGTAAATCCAATTCAGAAGGGGAAGCGTACCTACTTACCCCCAATTTGCACGACTTTGTCCAGAAATGAGAAAAAGGTGCTCTGTGAATCTTTAAAGGGAGTGAAGGTGCCGCATGGATATTCCTCCAACATAAGTAGCCTTGTTTCAATGAAGGATTTGAAGTTAGTGGGATTGAAATCTCATGATTGCCATGTTTTGTTAACCGAGCTATTACCTATAGCTATTCGATCTATTTTGCCTAAGCATGTCAGACAAGTCATCCCAAAGCTTTGTAAATTCTTTAGTGCAATAAACGCGAAAGACATTGATCCAGATTCTTTGGATGATTTACAAGCCGATGTTGTTGTGACACTTTGTGAGCTTGAAATGTACTTTCCAATTAGTTTCTTTGACATTATGGTTCACTTAATTGTTCACCTGGTGCGAGAGATAAAACTTTGTGGACCGGTATTTTAGAGAAGCATGTGGCCGATGGAGCGAGAGATGGGAACCTATAAGAGACGAATGAAGAATCAATATCGTTCTGAAGGCAGTATTATTGAAGCAACGGTTGCTTCTGAGACACTTGGATTTTGCCAAGATTATTTGAATAATATGCAACCTCTTGGACTTCCTACATCTCGACATGAAGGAAGACTTCAAGGGAAGGGTACTTTGGGAAAAAAGGTCATTACCGTTGATGGTGCTTTACTTGACAAGGCTCATCTGTATGTTTTGCAACACATGACGGAGGTTCATCCATATTTAAGTGATCACTTTGCCATATTGAAAAAAAAAATCCAAATAAACGTGAAGCTTGGTTAATAAGTGAACACAATCGATGTTTTGCACGGTGGTTTAAAGAAAAGGTAATGACGGATTTATCAAACAAAACACATGAGATAAGTGACAATTTGAGATGGTTAGCAAACGGACCAAAGCCTAACATCTTATCTTATGAAGGATACGATATCAATGGGTTCTGCTTTTACACAAGTCGTCAAGATCAGAAAAGTACAATGCAAAACAGCGGAGTTACAATTGTTGCATCATCTGTAGGATATGTTGGAAGGGGTAAGAAACCAGTGGATATAACACAATCGTATTACGGAGTAATTTTTGATATCTGGGAGCTTGATTATGTGGATTTTCATGTACCCTTATTTCGATGTGAATGGGTTGACTGTAAGAAAGGCATAAACGTTGACGATATGGGATTTATTTTGGTTGATTTCAATGTCATTGGACATATTGAGGATCCTTTTATACTTGCATCTCAAGCGAAACAGGTTTTCTATATTAAATATCCTTTGGAAGATAAGCGTTCAGTTGTCCGTTATGGTAAAAGGCGCATTCTCGGAGTGGATGGTGTTGTTGATGAAGAAGAGTACGATCAACTTGATGAACCTTCTCCTATTTCTACAAACTGTCAAAATGAGCAAGTAATACGTGATGAAACTTATCTGCATGAAGATCATAACGAGGGAATATGGTTTGATAACCCGAAATAGTTTGATAATGCAGATTGCCCTTTGAACCTTGGCAAGGTCACCACCAGGTACCACGCTTGGGTGCTGGTAGTTGATACCATACTTGAACCAGTTGGGCACCAGTCACCAGTTGGGCGCACCAGTGACGAAAAATTCTCTGTAAATTGTTTGATGTTTTTAGCCATTTCAGACTCGATGTAAATAAAAGTAGGTGGTATATTGGATGTTTCTTACTTGGCATTTGGTCAGCCTGTTTAGTTTTAGGCTTGTTCAAACACTTCTATGATAGTCACTCTTGTTGGGCATTTCGATTTTTTCTTATTTAGTCCCACATTGGTTTCAGTATTGATTACTATTGGCATCCTCTATACAGAGTATATATCAGATTGTGTTACTTCTTGTGACCTGACTGAGTACTACAGTCCCTCCTGTATCAGATTCTGTTACTTCTTGTGAGGTTACAGTTATAGAGCTACCATAACACTATTGAGTACTACAGTCAGTATGGTATGCATGGTATGCAGGTGGGACCTGACTGAGCTTCCCCTTAGCAAGCCAAAGCTCATTTCTTCTGAAAGAATGAAATAGTCAGGACTGTCCCAAAGTGCTGTCCCAAAGTGCTGCTCCAAAACAGATTGGATTTGCTGAATAATTCTGACTGTCCCAAAACAGACTGATCAGTAAATTGATAAGTAAATTCCTTCAGTATGAATGCAGCGTAATATCATTAAATTGCTTCAGTATGAATGCAGCGTAATAACACTTCAATTTGCTGAATAATTCTTGCTGCCTTACCAAGTACTTCAGCTCTCCGGGCATCAAGTTCTGCCATCTAACCAGCTCTAAGGAAAACCTTAGTTTCACCTATCTGAAATAAAACTTTTGACCATTAGTTTATCTAGATGGAAAATAAACAAAAGATGAAGGAAACTTTAGTAAAAGCATGCAGCTTTTTATTAAACCAAAAAAAAGAGTATGTATTATTTTCTTATATATTCTAAATAATTCTTTATTTATTTCAGGTCCTGAACATGAGTGAAAATGAGATCAATGACTCTCGTCCAGTGCAAAATACGAGAGGTGTTACAACTGGGAAGAACTTAAAGGAAGAAAAAGAATAAAATCCAGCAAAGTTGCAGATTGATTTTAATGAGTTTGGCCAGCCTACGGGAGAGTACCACTCGAAATTTGTCACTGACATGGGACAACTAATTCGAAATATCAAGATCACATATAATGATTGGAGGAAGGTACCAACGGGCGAAAAAGAAACCATTTGGAAAGAAGTAAAGGTATGAAGAACGAATCAGATAACATGGACGTTTATTTATTCTTTTACTGAGTTTTTGTATGGAATAAATTATCATATGTATATTGTTTTTATTTTTCATATGCAGTTGACGTGGAATATTAGAGATGATAGGAATAAAAAGGATGTTCTAAAGATTTTGTCAAAAGCATTTAAGGAATTCAGGTGTACATTAACACACACTTACATTACCAAGACTATGAAACTTCTGGATGAAAAAGTAGCCGGCGATACTCCTGTTGGTAAATATGATCAAATCAAGGCAGATGATTGGGAAGAATTTAAAAGGCAACGCATGGATAAGAGTTTTTTGGTGAGTATGCTTCCTTATTATTGGTTATTCAGTTTGAGTCTTAGTCCGACTATTTTGTGGTTATGACATTTTACGGTTAATCTTTCAATATAACGTCAGCAACATTGTAGTTAATCTGTCAATATTTGGTGACCAAAATGTAGGAAAAAAGAGCAAAGGCTCGAGCCTCCCAGAGAAATAACAAGCATCCACATTATTTGGGTAGAGCTGGATATGCTGCTAAGAGAGAAAAATGGTATAAAGAAGAACTCTCGCAGGAACTTGCGCAAAAGAAATTGGACAAAGATGATGCAGACCCTGATCTTGTCAAACAAGCCATTAGTTCAGTAACTGAACGCATCAATGATCGGGGCTATATATGGATTAAAGCCCATACCCCATCATCTAATGCTCCTCTACCTAGAACAGAGAACGTGATTGAAGAATACGTAAGTAAACTTTTTTTTATAAGGCACCACGTCATATAATGCTACCTTTAATTTAGTGTTTCATAGTCCCAATTAACTTTACAACTATATTCTTTATTCTTAGAAACACTGGAAGGAAAAGGAGAAAACAGGCGAGTTTGTTCCTACAAGACTTGAGGATGCATTGGTCAAAGCATTAGAAATCCGGAACACACAATGGCGAACAAGAGGAGTTGGCGGTTTTGTTGGTCTCCAGAAATATTTTGGCAGGCCACCACGAAGGACTACTAGAAAGACATATTCTGAAGACGAAGTTTTACTGCTTATTGAGAAGGCGCAGTCGGAAGCAAAAGATGATTTCAAAAGACAAACCATGGAGGAGGTGAATAGGATGATGGAGAAGAAATTGACGGAAATGACGGCGAAAATGTCTAGTCTAGATGTTCATATTGGAGGTTCATTTAAGGATCCATCGCCGCATCAAAGAGATCTAAGTAGTTGTCATTCTACTCATCAAATTGACCCTTTTGTTGAATTAAAGGTAATATCAACACCATACAATCATATTTACTTACCAATTTTTTTTTTGCTGTCATTATTATACCCTTCAAAAATGACCCTTGGATCATATGCTATACTTAAGTTGTATTATGTTGTTGGGTTATGTTGGATTATGCTGTAATTTTGGACTTGTGGGAGGACATTTCCCACTGACAGCCACTACTCATTTTTCATATTGCTTCTCCAATTTAGGTGTTTCGTAGAGCTGACAAACGGGTTATTGTTGTAATTATGTTGGCAAACCATTTTCATTTTAATTTGACACTAGTTCGAATTAATCCGAGTTCGGATAGAGTTCGTTATCATATTGTTGTAATTATGCTGTAATTATGTTGTGGATCATGTTAATGCGTGTAGGAATCTGTTCGTTGTCGGCTAGCTCTACACGTGAACGAGGAATTGACCATTGTTGCTCATGGAATGGTTTTTCCATGGGTACAAAGTAAAATGGTACACAACAAACTATTAACCATGGAGAATGCCCATGTTTTGATCGACAATGTCATATGCGGTGATGTACCACTTCCATTGCCGTGGACCGGATTCACAATGTTCGGTGATGCAGCGGGTAGCTTTGCCCAATGGCCCAAATCCTTGATTTTATTAGAAGAAAACGAGGTAATTACACAAAAATCTTTAGAATTAGTGTTAATGTTTGCGCAATCTGTTGACCATTATTTAGGTAGTATTACACCATTTTTGTTCCGTTGTGGTTGCGTAGTAATGGAGGCATCAGGCTATAAACTATAACTATAAACTGGTGATTATGCCTCTCATTTGTTTCCTTTTTTTTTTTTTTTTGTTATTAAGGTCAATTCTAAGACTCGAAATCTCAAGAGAAAAGACAAATTCAAAAACACGGAGGAGTCCGCTAATAAAGTTCGAAAGCAAGTAAGTATCATCATTTCGAATATTAATACTAATTAATCACTATATTGTGGATGAGCTCAATTTAACTTGTTTTTATTATGAATGCTAAGTCTCTTGAAAAGGCATCGATAGAGGGTAATAATAAGGCGTCATGTGATGAAGAACAAGGCGACGTTAGACCTCTAAGTGTGTAATAAGTTGGGAAATTAGGTTTTTTTGGTCGTTCTTTAGAAGAGAAGTTGTGTTCCTTGTCAAAAAATGCTACAATCGAGATGGTGATAGAGGAGTCGGTTTATAATTACAAAGAAGGTAGCGCAAGGAGCTTTTTAAATATTGTCGAGATTAGGCAAATGTTAAGAAATCAAAGGCTAAATGTTGTGATGCTTCAAATTTGGGGAAGGTACATATTATTAGTAAAACATTGTATTATTTAGTCTGAGACTTTTTCTACTTATTCGTTATATATTGTTCTTCGTTCATTCATTCTTCGTTTACTAATATAATCGTTGTATGTAGTTTTCTGTATCAATGTGCTACTCAAAGCGAAGCAACGAAAGTAGTCGGATACATGTGCCCGGTGAAACTTTCTGAATATATGCAAAACGGGCGACAATGTGAAGATTATATTGCACATGTCTGGAAGATTCAAGAGGAAAAGAATTATATCTTGGGCGCATTTTATGAGAGGTAATAATTTTATTTGTTTTAATTTATTTTTATATTTTATAGTAAAATATTATTTATTACTAGTAACTCTAACTATGAACTTATATCTCTAGCAACCATTGGATGTTGATCGTTACTTGTTTGGGGCTAAATACTATTTATATTTTGGATTCGGACAAAAAAACAACAAAGAAATTGGACATAAAAGGAAGACTAAAAAACGCTTGGTTTTTACATTGCGCTCAAGGCGGAAGGCGTAATTTCGCTAGAAAGAATAATAAGCTCATCATTAAAGATGACATCGTGGTAAGTAAAATATAAACTCTTTTTATATTGTAACGACTAACTCTAAATTATATTACATTTTACATGCTATATAATTAATATGATTTTTTTTCTTTAAAATTTAGTGTCCCCAACAGCCAAATAATTACGAGTGTGGTTATTATGTCATGAAGTGGATGTACAACATAACTTTTTTATTTACAAGGAGCAATGAAGAACAATTTGAGAAGGTATATATTATTTAAATTCTTGGTATGGTTTATTTATGTAGTTATAGCTTTATATTCTTACTAATTGACCTATTTGTCAACTATAGCTTATGGCGAATTCACCTATGTCAGATGCCGACATTTATGAGATCAAAGAAGAGTGGGCTACCAATTGTTTACCGAATTTGTAGATTAGTTATTAACTAAGGCTTGTGTTATTCATACGGTTGAATGTATTTTTTGGTGATAGTTAGTGATGATTTTATTTTGTTGGATGTAATGGCACATGGATGTTATTAGTTTGTTGGACTTGTGGTGTTTGGAATATTACAATTGTGGTTAAATTTCTATTCACAGGTCTTCTTTGGTTCATATAATATTTGGAATCATAATATTTATGGGGAGGCTCTGCCGAAATTTCCGTAGATTTTTTTTTTTAAAAAAACATATAAATATAGTTATTACGACGGTTTCTTTAAAACCGACGCTAAAATGTTATCAAACAAAAAAAAATCAAAAAAAATTCGCCTTTAATGGCGGTTCATCAACAATCAACTGACATTATAAATACCTATAATGGCGGTTTCTTAACTACAACCGACGTTATAATAACCTATCGCGACGGTTCTGTAACTACAACCGACGTTATAGATAACATGTAGTGTCGGGTTTGAGGGTAAATTTATTTTGAAATACCTATGGCGGCGGTTTTGATGAATTACAATGGCGGTTCTTCTATAAAAACCGTCGTATTAGATAAGTTTATAATGGCGGTTTTGTATAAAAACCGCCACTATAAGATAGCTATAGTGGCGGTTTAACAACAGCCTACAATCGCCGTAAAGTTTATACGATGCCGCGATAAACGACGCACCCTAAATCTCTAAAAACCGCCGTAAGGTCATTTATAACCGCCACCGTAGGGGGTTTTTCTACTAGTGTCTTATGCATGCAAACATGAATAAAGATAAAGAAGAAATCATCATTCTTACAATAAAATTTCAGATTATTGGGCACAAATGAGTTCTCCTACTCACTTGTTCTTGAGCTCTCCTAAAATTGGATGAACAAAGGATTCAAGATTAGAATCCCTCCCAAGGAATAATACCCGAGATAACCTCTTAATAAGATTAATATTATTAATACTAAAACAATATTAATCTAAATAAAATTGACCCAAAAATATTGATTTTGGTCTCTTACTTTTTGATTAAGAGAAGGGAGAAGAAGAAGTAATTTTATCTCTCTAAAATTCTATATTTTTAGACGATGTTAGAATGAATAATACACTAACTAATGATGTAGTATATTATGTTAAATTATAGAGAAAATCCTTTGGTCTTTTCTACAAGGAAAACCGAGTAGGGGGAGGGTAAAAGGGCCAATGCATGATCAAGGTGTTCTTCACAAGAGCAACTAGGTTTGCATGGCTAGCAATTAGGTAAATGATTATGCTTTCCACTTAAAATTAATCAACACAATATTTAGCCTAATACACCCTCTATTTCGGTCCATTTAAGATAAAATGGATTCCATTTTATGTTTGTCTGTTTGTCAATTTGTCACATGTCACAAGTCATGTAAAATTGTTATGCATTTTTAACATATTAAAAATCAACGCATTAATAAAAATATATCATGTACAAAATCGACTTAGTAATTCATAATTACTTGTACCAAAATTATTTACCAATTATAAATCACAACATCTTGTATTTATAATAAATTATTCATTCAAATTCAATTGTTTCTGTAAACAATAATTTCATCTAAGTAATAAAACAATTCGATCACTTAGACCGTATCTTATTTAATCAAATTATAATGAGATACATAAATATTACTTCCAAAATCGTCCGTCAATTTTAAGTAATTTAATTAACTCGTATCGTCATACGATCAATTAAATAATCAATTAAGAGTGTTACCCTTTAGGTATGACCTAAGGGGATCAACTGATCAACACCGTCACACGACAGTAATGTCAAACTTAGTCGGCCAATCATTACCGATATGTGTGGACCAGTTGACAGTAAAATATTACTTCCCAATTTTATTCTTAAAATGAGACTTAAACATGTGATCAACATGAACGACAGTTGTGATCGCATTATTGTCGGAGGACACATATTCCAACTGAAAATGCCAAACATCAAAACAAATGGCAAAGAAAGTGTTCTCAAAATGTTAATGCCACAAATTGGGGGGAAAAACAACAACAAAGCAAACTCCCATATGAAACTCAAAGTTCTATTGATCCCTTTTCCATCGTATCAACTTTTATGCATGGTGCACTAGTGGAGAAACTCCCTACGGGGGCGGTTATAAATGAACTTTTGCGGCGGTTTTTAGAGATTTAGGGTCCGTCGTTTATCGTGGCGTCGTATAAACTTACGACGGTTGTAGACGGTTAATGAACCCCCGCAATAGCTCTTCTATAGTGGCGGTTGTTATACAAAACCGCCATTATAAACTTATATAGTACATCGGTTGTTAGATATGAACCGCCACTCTAACTCATCTATAGTGGCGGTTAGTTTTTGAAAACCACCACCATAGATATTTTAATAATAAATTCCCACCGCAACCTGCCACTATATGTTCTCTATAACGTCGGTTGTTGTTAAAGAACCACCACTAAAGGTAATTATGACGTCGGTTGTTAGTAAAGAACCGCCACTAAAGGTGAAATAATAGTGGCGTTTCATACTTAAGAACCGCCACCATAGATAGATATTTTTTTTAAAAAAAAATTATTTGCTACCAAAATTTCGACATCAATGTCGACATTGATTTGATAAGCTAAATAGCGATATAAAGAAACAATACATATGAAAGAGTGCCAACCTACAAACTTGCATATCATCCGACAAAACAATAATGTCGATGTTCAAAATTACACATCCAAGTGTATAAATACCATACACGTCTTAGTGAGTAAACTAATCTAACATTTCATGTTCTCTAAACATTTAATAACCCACTCGTCTTTAACATCTTTCATCTCGTCAATTAACATAGTTGAATCTGCAATAATACATTTAGCAAACCAATAGTTAGAAAAACAACCTAAACATTATTAAAATCAAAATAAGATCCTAAAGAACACTCCGGAGTTTGATCGAAAGATTTTCATGAGCGAGACAAAACCATCACAAATAATAACTAATAATAAAACCTTAAAAAAGCATGAGCAAATAGTGTATCAGGATAGAATTCATTCATTTAGACAAACTCCGAACAAAAAAGGACAAGGGCACTAGCCAAAATTCCCAAATTTCACATTTATACTCTAATTCTATAATCACACAAAGCACTGCAACTTTGAAACCCCATGTACACCCACCTTACCCGGCAATATGCGGAAGCCTTTGAGGCACTAGGGCATGTTGTCGTTTGAAAAACCATGTAAAGGGATACACAAAAACTAGATGTAATCATACAACTATGTCCAACATACATCAATGAAACAAGAAAAGTACTAGGTAAAACTAGGTATATCCTAGAAATGTTCACAGTGCCCCCACAAAAAATTGGAAAACAAAAAGCACTTAAAATACTTTCTCCGCCCCAATTATTTGTTTAACTTTTAAAATTTTTTGTAAGACGTATTTTAATCAAATATCAACAAATGATTGGAACAGAAGCAATAATAAGATTGCAAATTAATACCTCAGCAATCAAGTGATTTTGGGTGCACCCACTTCAAATGTAGATTGATACCAAGTTCTTGAGATAATGAAGATCTAAGGCACAAAAATCAATCAGATATAGAGAGTGAAATAAAGTAAAAAGAGACCAGGCTGCAAAAATTAAGGGCGCCGCCGTGCAGGACTATCAAGTTGGTAAGTAGATGTAAGCAATCATACGGAATCGTACAAAACACAAACTATATTGCAATAAATTTCCCATGTCCCGCATTAATGATACTACATTTCTAGCCCCGGGAAAGAGAACTAGCAAAAACTCAGTACAAAGTTACACCGCAAAGCATGTTCTTAGATTCTTTCAAATGCGATAATCAGGTATGAAGCTTATTAATATTGGTCTACTTAAACAAGCAGCTCAGTGTCAGAAGAATCAAAATATTACATTGAGTTTGAATATAGTAGCTAATACAAACCTTTTGACTTGGTCGAGAATGAATCCAAATCAGTTGATAAACTCAAAGATGAACTTGGGCCGTAACTACTATTGCTGCTAGATGTACTCAACTCATTGAAGGAGATATCAAGTCTACCAGTGCCCAATGGATGACATGTAACTTTTGTTCTTTTCATTCTGAAAAGGTGAATAAATGGGTAAAAAGCATTCAGATGACAGTGATTTGAATTCCAAATTTCCAATCATTGACAGATGAGGAACAAAAATATGAAGGTTACATGAAAACAAAAACAATACCTTGCTTTTATCAATTACATTAGCTTTGCGCTTCATCAAATCCTTAGTTTTATTGATCTAACTAACTTGCTAAGACCAGCTTGTGCAATTCTCTTCAAGACTTTCCATCTCGCAATATTGCTTCACTTGGGCAACACTGACATTTTCCTTGTGCCCACGAGAGATCACCTTAACAAAGGCAGAAATCAGTTCAAAACCTGCTCTTATCCCTTCTTCGTCTAAACAGTAAGCGTACTCAGGTACCTTTGTCATCTTAAGGATTAAACAATAACAGGAACGCCATAATTGGTGGCTATGCACAGAATCCATGGTGGGACTATACAACCCAAATTAGAAGAGCAGAAAACATTATAAAATCATTTCAATTAACCAGATGAATAAGCTAATGAGTAATGACTTCTTACTTGCGCTGGTTTTGTCAAACTTAGTGATGTGCTATATAGATTGATACTTAGTTTCGTCAACGCGGTGGTGTGCTGTTTAAATTATGTTCACTAAGACCTTAAAAAAGCATGAAATGTATCTAAATAGAATTCAGGAGATTATCAGAGCTCATAAAATTCAGAAAAAAAGGACCTGTCAGGCTGTCACACATAACACTAATTCTTGAAAAACATCTCACAAATATAATCAATAGTATTGGGGTTTGGGAAATTGGGGAAAAAGAAAATTCGAAAACTGAATTGGGTTTGTAAACTTACCAGGAAATAGGAAGTGGTGACGGACAATGGTGGCGTCGGACAGAGGACAGCGGTACCGTGGTGGTTGCGAACACCGGTGGCGTCAGAAGGAGGGAGGAAGAGAATACGAATAAGGTTTAACGGATTAATTATCAATTAGTATGGTTTAACTGGTGAAATGTGTAAGTCCTAACCCTTGGATGTTTGACATTGTCTCTTAGGAATCCAAATTAAATTAATTATATAAAATTTCCACCTCAAGTATCAATTCATTAAAATTGTAGAACCATCATTCAAAAACAATTTTCAGAATGATCCTCATCATGTAAATTAAGAGGTCAAACGATGCCCGGTTTTCTTTATGATCAAGGAACCTATGGTCACAGCAAAGGTTCAGAAGACAGTTGATCATAGTATCGATCTCGGTCTCAATAACTTATATTTTTTAGCTCTAACAATCTAAGCTTGCTAAATGCAATCGATATGCGGTAAAGTTTGATAGCAATGATCTTTACTAGATAATCATGTTGCAATGTCGTCGCCCTGATACAAGTAAACTAATACTATTTTAATGAGAAAATAAAACAACAGCAAATATTAAGCACAAATATAAACTATACGATGTACCTAATCAATGTGTTGACTCTTGACTTGGATGTCGTATATCTTCTTGGCAACAGCCTTATCTTCATCTTATCACGGGAAGGCCAACACACAGCAATGAAAAACAATGTGGTGTTATCCTCCATCTTCTTCATTGCAGAGTTGATAGTTAATGGATACTTAAACTTTCTATTACTCCAATATTTGGTCTCTGGTTCATCGAATTGGTCCACAAATGTCATCAAATAAACTCATACCACAATCCTGCGACATTGTCATTTCCATTGTATAGATAAACCAATACTAAAACTAATCCAATTAAAAAAAGTTAATGTAAAAAAACCAATTACATAACCCCAAACTGAAATTAGGGTTTACTTTTACTGAAAGTGCAAAATGGAAGAGAAAAATAATAATGAAAACTTACCAATTAAAGAGAACATAAAGATCAAAAGTGATCGAAGAGACAAAGGACCAAGTTGAACATAGGCAACGCATTAATGGCAGAAGCGTAGTGGGTAGAGGCAGAGAAAGGGAAGACGAAGAAGGAAGAAAGAAAGGAGGAAGGAGGGAGGAAGGAAGAGGACATCACCGGTGATGGTGGTGGTGGTGTCGCTTGTGATGGTGGTGGTGGCCTTATTTTTATTTTTAGTTTAGGAGAAATCGAATTACCTGACCCGGAAGGAGACGAAGGGGAGTGAAATTGATCAGCATAGTGGTTGAATTAGAAGAAAAAGAAGGGCGATGGTGCGTGAGAGCTGGGGAGGCGATATCCTTGGCGGAGGAGTGGTCACCGGAGTGGAGGAGGTGAAGGCGATATTGGTGGAGGGAGTTAGGGTTTCACAGGAGAATGGGGAAAAATGAAATTGAATGGAGGGGATTGAGGTTTGGCAGTGTGTGTGAGAATTCTAAATGCTTTATTTTATCTTTTTGTTATTAAAGTCGGTTGTGATTAAAAACCGACACAAAAATATATAATGGCGGTTTTTAGCCTAAATTTTTTTAACTTAGCATTAACACTTAGCGTCACTTTTAACGTCGGTTGTTAATACAACCGCCGTAATTGACTTATGATGGCGTTTTCTATTTGAAACTGCCGTAAAAAGTTTCAATTATCATGTCGGTTCTTACTTAAACCGCCACAATAGAGCTCCTACATATATAAAAATTGTGTTCCCGCCAATTTTTTGGGCTTTTCGCGGTGTTTTTATTAGAACCGCCACGATAAAGGCGTCACAATAGGGGATTTTTCTACTAGTAGAGAGGGGACGACCCTTCTTCTTGTCTAGGCAAGAAGAGGAATTCCGCGATCCTCCAGTGTTTCTAACACCATCGGGAGTCTACACTTGACAAAAACATTTAACGATTGAGGACAAAGGTACCCTAGCTTGACACAACTTGGAGGTGATTTATTGGTATCCTTCTAGGCTTAGTATTTTGAACAAACCATATCTATAATGGATTGTGTACCCTTAGATTGCTTCCCCCTTAGATAATTTCCGCCACTTAGATGAGGAAAGTGGCTATTCATTTTTGTAGATGCATCCATTTACTTGTTTTGTGTGCTTTAATGCTTGGATGTGTCGCCATTTTGGCAAGCCCCACCATGCCTTGCAAGAAGGAATCCTACCTCATGGTTGTCTTGTTGTGAGTTGAAGGGGCGGAGTGAGACCCGCTAATTGTCTCACATCGGCTATATTAATAGGTTAGTTTGAATAAGGGTCCTAGTTTTTGTCACCTCTTTACTCGGGATGAGCAAATGTTCGGTTTGAGGATATTTGATGTGACTCATATTTGAGCATATCTAGTCCCCGAATTAGGCTCGTTTCTATGCTTTTTAGTGCATAATTAGGTCATTTACTAACTTTAGTTTCCCGTTTTGCATATTTTTTGAGATTTTGTTCTCTTGGTAAGAAAGGAGTGCAAACCTTGCATTTTCATGGCAAAATGAAGCTAAATTGATCAAATTCAATGACCAAGCATCAAAGAGAAAGACAATGCTAGAAGACTTATGTAGGAAATAAAGTAGATTGGGCAATGATGAAAGGATCCTTGCATCTCCAACAAGATCCCCGAGGATTGTTTAGAAAAGAAAAGAAGAGAAGTGACTGACAAGGAATCCGAGCGTCTCCCTGCCCAGGACGAGCGTCTCCCTGCTACAATCCGAGCGTCCCGATGCCAAGACGCTCGTCTTGAGGCCAAATGATCCGAGCGTCCCTCCCACAATCCGCTCGGATCCCCATGCAGAACCAACCATCCCTGGTGCCTAGACGCTCGGGACGAGCAGATCTTCTGGAGACCACCAAAACGGAGATGAGCATCTCCTTGGAGAGGAGAATTTCCTCAACTTTTTATAAGGGTCTTAATAGTCATTTAAGCCCTTGGTAACCCTAATTCTTGTACCTAATATCTATTATAAATAGCCCATTGTACTACCTAGATTAGCATGTCATCTTAATAGGATCTTAATCTTATCTTAATCAAGTCCTAATACTCTCTTAATCTTGTAATCAATTCTTAATTTAGCATTAATACAAATCTCATTTCTTAATCATTCCTTAATTTCTCTATTGTTCATTATTTATTTCGGGTAATTAGAAGATTATTTGGGTTTATTTGGAAGATTGACAACCTTCCATCAATCATCAAGTACTTCTATTATTCTTTGCTTTATTATTTGGAATCATCTTTATATGTATAATTCTCTCTTAATCCCTTTTTAATTATTGTTAATCATCTTCATTTGTTCATCATGTTTTGCCTTGTTAGTATGATTGACAACCTTGTTAGCATGTTAAACTTGATAATGAGTGAGTAGTTTCCTTAACTAGGGTTAATGGGGAATTAGGGGAAACCAATATGGGTATTGATTCATGCTTAATCTAATATGTTTTCATAATTAAGTTGCTTGCTTGTTGTGATTTCAACTTATGCACATGTTATGTTTGATGAAATGCGAGCCTATGAATCCTTGCATTTTTTATCCATCACTTACCTTTTCAATGTGACTTGTAAGACATAAACCAACTCGAGTCTCATTAGACCATGCATATAGTTGGATAAGGAGGATTAAGTCGACTTGTAGGTGTTGTACAATCTAATCGATTCGGCTCCGGGACCCAAACCTTCTTAGGGATTGTAATATATACACTAACTCGATCCCAACACAACAATAAGTGCTTGCATCTAGTAGGAAACATGTTTATATGATCAAATCCCATGAATCCCCTATGAACCCATGAAACCCTAGTGCCTTTAATGAATTGTTTACATCTCATTTAATCATCTTGCTTGCTTTCATTACTTTATTTACATTGTTATTTAGTTTAGTTGATCTGCTACCTCAACCCAAATTGTGACACCCTTAGACACAACCATTTGCAATCGAAAATCCTACATCAATACCCGTTCCTTGGGATCCGACCTTTACATACCTCTTTACTAAGAGTAGAGTAGTTTGTGAAGTTATAAATATTGTTTTGGTCTAGGTAACTCTTAACGACAAGTAACCAAAATCCATACATCCGACCAAAAATGGCGCCGTTGCCGGGGACGGTGTTAACTTGATTTGATTTTCTTTGATTGTTTTTAGTTGTGCCTTTCTTTACCTTGGGGAAGTCAAAATCCTCAAGGTTTGCTCTAATTGATTTCAAGTTGTTTGATATTTTGCATGTCTAGGAGATCACAAGGTAACTTGTTACCCATTGATCTTGAAATTGAAAGAACTTTGACCAACAATAGAAGTCTTGCTAGAAATACTTTGAGAGGTATTGGTGAGATTGTGGACATTCAACCAAATAACATTGAGTTCATCAACCCTTTTGCAAGAGAAGGAGAGGATAACCCAAACACATAACCAACCACAAAATAACCCCCACAATGCCCAAATTTTCATCACATTCCGTACCAACCGAGGACAACCTACCAAATGGTACTCCCACACCACAAAATTTGACCGGTAATTTCATTGCAAAATCCGCATTTATACAATTAGTTGAGAGAAGTCAATTTGGGGGAATGCTTAGTGAAGACCCTCATTATCATATGGAGACTTTTTGTGACTATTGTGATGTGATTTCTCAAACCAGAGTGACTTAAGACCAAATTCGATGGGTCTTATTTCCTTTTTCTTTGATTGGTTCCGCGAAACAATGGTTGAAGAGCCTAGATAAGGCTATTCTTGGTATTGACTCTTGGAAAAATTGGCACTTGCTTTCTACAAGAAATTCTATCCTCCGGAAATGACTAACATGTTGAGAGCCCAAATCGCCGGGTTCAAACAAAGGGATGAAGAATCCTTGTATGAAGCATGAGGGACATTCAAGGATACTTGCCGATCTTGTCCACATCATGGACTTAGCGAGTGGTTCCTTGTACAACAATTTTTTAATGGTCTATATGAAGACTCCCGAAACATTCTCAATATGGGATCAAATGGTATGTTTACCGAAGTTGATGATAATCAAACATGGAACAAGATTGAGGAAATGGCGGTCCATAACTCATAATATAGTAGACCTCGTAAGGCTACTAGAGGAGGAAAGCATGAAGTGGACTCTATTACACAATTGCGTGCTCAACTTAGTGCTCATATTGATACCATTAATTTGAAGTTTGAGAAGGCTATGGCTAAGCTTGAAGAAGCCTCAAAATCGCCTAAGCAACATGTTAATGCCATGGTGGCATCTTCATCAATTCCAAGTGGAGTATGTGAGAGTCGTGGAACTTTGGGACATGACCAAAGTGAATGTAGGGGAACAAGTGAACAAGTGAATGCTTTCCAAGCATACAAGAGTGGTACCCCTTATTCCAACTATTACAATGAAAACACCAAATTCCATCCCAACCTCTCATACAAAAGCCAAAATGTTCAAAACCCTCAAACAACATACACCCCACCTTCAATGAGAAACCAAGCTTAAAGACCCTTTTACAATCAAAACCAAGGTTATCAAAACCAAACTCCATACAATGAAACAAATGACCAAGGTTTTGATGTTCAAAAAGCGGTCCTCCAAATGCAAAAGAACCAACAAGAATTTTTCACTCAAATGCAAAAGGATGGCCAAGTAAAAGACATTACCATTAACAACATACTAGCTCTCACAAAGATGTTGGAGACCCAAATGTCTCAATTAGCATCTTCAAGTTCACAAAGACAAAAGGGGCAATTACCACCTCAAGGTAATCCCCCAAGACAAGAATCGGTGAGTGCCATCCATTTGAGGAGTGGTACAAGGTATGAAGGGCCGAAGACGCCCGTTGATGAAGATGTTGTGAATGCTAGTGACAAGGAAAGAGTTGTTGAAAACTCTAAAGAAGAAGAACCCGCCACCATTCAAGAAGTTTCAAAGGAGAATGAAGAGAAGGCTAAAGAGAAAGAGCCTATTGTGATTCGGCTTCCATTTACAAGTCGTCAAGCTAAGCCTAAGTTTGATGAACAACTTGGGAAGTTTATGGAGATTGTTAAGAACTTGGAAGTCTCAATTCCATTTACAAAATTAATCAATCACATTCCGGCCTATGCGAAATACATGAAAGATATTTTTTACAAAGAAGAAATCCATCCGGAAACTTGAGACTATTGCTTTCACTAAGGTGAGTAGTGCCATGCTACAAGGAAGTTCACCTCCAAAACTAAAGGATCCGGGAAGCTTATCTATTCCATGTACCATTGGCGACACCACAATCAACAAAGCTCTATGTGACCTTGGGGCAAGTGTGAGTGTCATGCCATATTCAGTGTGCAAAAGGTTAGGAATGGGAGAGCTTAAGTGCACTAATATCACCCTTCAAATGGAGGATCGATCAACGAAGACACCTTTATGGGTATAGGAAGATGTGCCGGTAATAATTGGCAAGTTCTTCATCCCGGTGGACTTTGTTATTGTTGATATGGAGGAAGACTCCAACATTCCTATCATTTTTGGAAGACCTTTCTTACACACCGCGGGAGCGGTGATTGACGTGAAACATGGAGAGCTCACCCTTGAAGTGGGATATGAAACAATCACTTTTAATCTTGACAAGACAATGAGAGCTCCCCGATTGCATGAGCCATGTTTCATGGTTGATCATTATAGCCGAGAAAGTGATAGGAAGAAGTTGGCATCTCAATGCAAAGAACAAGCTATGGGTAATGAATCACCACCCATATAGAAAGAAAAAGTGAAAGATGCTCCGTCCAAGGAGCAAGAAAGTCTCAACAAAGAGAGCTTGAAAAGCTTACTCATGACAAGTAAAGAAGAAGGCCTTATTGGCCATGACAAGAAGGAAGAAGAGTTGCTCTTGTCAACTCGCGATATTATTGGGGAACAAGTAGATGAATTATGCGGTCTTTGGGATGATGAGTTTGAAGGGATATTCAATCCCTATATCGGTAATACTATGACCCAAGACCACATTGAAGAACAACAAGTGCAAAGGTCTGAAGATCTTTATCATGACAATGAACAAGCTTTCGATTATTGATGTGTAGTGTTTTGACATAGTGTGGGGATAGTAATTGCCTAGGCTATTCAAGCCTTTGTAGTGCCCCCACAATGAAGACCAAAGGAATGAAGAGTAAATGACACGGGTTATGAAATACCCACGGATGGAACTGAATTCGTGTGGTAAAGGGAAGATCCGAGCGTCCCGACCCAGAACCCGCTCGTCCTGAAGACAATCCGAGCGTCCTGGTGAGAAGACGCTCGTCCTGAGAGAGCTGGAAAAAAAAATTTTGGACTGACTGAGAATCCGACCGTCCCCATAGAAAATCCGCTCGTCTCAGTCAGGACGCTCGTCCCACAAAGAATCCGCTCGTCCTAGTACTGGTAAAATTTGGGATTTCTCCCTGACAAGGAATCCGAGCGTCTTCACAGCAATTCGCTCGTCCTCCTTCAAAAGACGCTAGTCTTTCTTAGAAGACGCTCGTCCCAGAACGTCCAGAATCCGAGTGTGCCGTGGAGAATCCACTCATCTCCCCTCTGAAATTCAAAACCAACGGATTAAAACCCCACCTTCCCAAATTCATTTTACTCATTCATAACACAAACACATCTCCAAAACCCTCAATCCCTCCATCCACAAAAATCAAATTTCTCAACCAAATTCACCCAAATTAATTCCAAACTCCCTCAAAACTCAAACAAATCACTCCTTTGTCAACAACAAGCAATTAAAACACCAAAATGTTCAAAGTTTAAATCGATTTTTAGGATACAAGGCAAAATTCAACTATCCTAAATCGATTTGGGTCTTATTGGAATTTGAAGAAATCAAGCTTATCTGTGGTGTTACTACATAAAGGAGAACATGGCAAGAACAAAAGGCGGAAGCAAGGCACCCCCAAAGAAGAAACTTTCCAAAATACAACAAGCTCTACAAGTTTTTCAAGCATCTAAGTCATTGGTGGTTCCAAATGCAAGGATGGAAATTCAAGAGTCTATTCCTCCTATGGAAGCTACTACTTCTACTCCGGTTGTTGAACAACTAGATGATTATCCGGAGGTCCGACTTTCATAGGAAGAAATTTGTTTCCCTTGCTAAGAAATCCATTTTACCCACCAAATTCATATGCCAAGAGACCTTGTCAAAATTGGGTGTCTTAGAACAAACCAAGACCTTTTTCGAGTCCATGGGATTGACGACTTTGTTTGATATGCAAGAGTTGACTTACTCATCCCTCACCTTAAAGTTATTAAGATATTTGAAAGTTACCAAGGTGGAAACCCGAACAAACATTGAATTCCGTCTCGAGAATATTGATAGAAAATTGTCTTTTCGCGAGTTTGGTGAAATTTTTGGCCTTGGCAATGACCCAACTTACACGAGGAAACCTACCAAGTATGATCCCGCTCCCTTATGGAAGGCTATTACCGGGAGAGAGTTTACATCTTACCATGATTGTCGTGCTCTTTTTGTCCATTATCCGGGCATAAGAGTATGGCACAAGGTTGTTGGGCATACTTTGATTGCTAGGAAGGGAACGAACCATTTCACCGAACTTGACTTTATTTATCTCGAGTCGACCTTGAACATTGGAAGAGAGTTCACCAAAAAGTACAACATTATTCAACTTTTGTTTGAGAGGTGGCTCAAAGTCGATCATGGCAAAGAAGGCACAGCCTTTATTGTTAATGGAGGTTTGGTAACTTATTTGGCTAAACACTTTAACCAGAACTTCAACAAGGATAGCACCTATAAACCGGTTAAGGGAGGCCATATCATCGATCTAGCCACCATGGTTCCAAAATTTAAATGGGTCAAGAATGATACTCTTGATGACAAATTTGGGTGGTTAACAAAAGATGCTAAATCCTTCACATTGCCAAGCAAGATTTGTCGATTAAATGTTCATAGGCCAAACTACCTTCTCTCTCTCTCTCTCCGAGGAAGCCGAGTATATTATACAACTCCAAGGAGAAGACATTGCCGAGCCCTCCTCCTCCATTATCACCCCACCTTACCTATTCACCTACCATGAATTTTAACCCGAAAATGTTAAGGCGGGGAATGACTACTCGACTCTCTTGATGAAAGAAATGCACAAGCAAGCTTTTGAGTATAGAGTCGATGCTTATAAAGCACAATATCCGCCTCTCCTACATCTTGGTAGGCAAGGACTTCTTGACCCATCTTGTCCTTTGCCTAGTTGGGCGGATAAGGAAATCTTCTTTCCTAGTGCTTCTAGAGGTGGTAGATTGGGTGAAGAGGAGATGGTTGTTGTTGAGAGTGGTGCACAAGAAGGTGAAGAAAATGAAGAAAATGAAGAGAATGAAGAAAATGAAGAAGAGGGTAGTGAGGAAGAAGAAGGAACTTCAAGTGCAAGTGATGATAACTCCGGATCTATGGAGGTTGATGATGATTCTAGTGAAGTTGGTGATGATGATGGAGATGATACTGATGACGCCAAGGGCGAAGATTGAGGATTAGAAAGCTCTTGGGAGGATACCACATTACTTTGTGAGTTTCCTACACCTCCTTTAAGGTTTGTCCATTTCTCTTATTTTTCATATAATTTTTATCTTGATCATGATTTTTGAGTCCTAGCACCAACTAGAGGACTCACACCTCGGCCACATTGAGGTGTTTCTTTTATTGTTCCCACATTCAAAATCCAAAATGACAATTGTAGTTTCATGCATAGCATCCTTATGCATGAACTCCCCCAATTTTTGACATTAAAAATAATGTCTATTTTGGTTTGGGGAAGTTTATGCATATGCATTGGGAGCTAATATAAATTATGCTCTCCAACATAACAAAAATCATGCATCATATAACATAGCTTAGTTTGCATTCACTCTTGTTTATATGTCATATAGTTTGCATTTAGCTTAGAAATCATGCATTTTCATATAAATTGCATAATTTCCTATCGTATTGGCCATTGAGGACAATGCCCATACTAATGTGGGGATGTAAAATTCTAACATGACTTCTAAAAACAAAAATGATAAAAATTGAACAATTTTGAAAAATACAAAAACACGTCTTTTAATTTAATTAATCACAAAATCCATAAAAATTTGAAAAATTCACAAAATTCAAAAACATGTTCATTTCCTTTGTAGTGTAGTCTTGTATATATTATTTTGTATATATTGTGTTTGTTTATCCGTTTTTACACTGATCGACTACGCCACCTCCGAGACACTAGGATATTGAAGACCGCACGGTATGATCTTTCCAATATCCTTTTTCCTCTTTATGTTAATGACTATGTGGCTTTATTTTGATTGATGCGGTATAAACAATGTGAATTTAGGATTGCACTAAGATTATTTGGCATACTAGTTGGTAGAAGCATATGCACTAGGATGTATAAATGTTAGCTGTATCATGGTATGTAGTTGCATGTTAGGAAAAATTTTGTGAAAGCATCTATTTGGGAAGCTTGACATGTGTATATAAGGCCCTTGTAGATACTTTTTCTTCTAAAGACTTTGATCATTAGAATACTTGTAAAACACCCTAGGATGTGTCATGCTAGTATCCTTTGACCCATAGATTAAGGCCTAGTCAAGAGTACCTTGTGGTGTGATAACTCCTTGGCTACCGTTTATTCTAAGGTGACCCTTGAAACCATGCAACCAACCATCATCCATGTTCTACCACATTTTGTCATGAAAGGGAATGGGCATAAAAATTGTTCAAAAATTTGAGTTCAAGAAATGAAAAAAAATAAAAAGTTTGCAATTACCTCAAAAGAAAAGAGGAGTAACAAAAATAGACTCCTAAAGCTTAAAAAATGAGCACCCTCACTACAAATAAGGTGACTTTGAAAATGTTCAAAAGAAAATGCAAAAAGTTGAAATTGTCAAGTGTTGAAAATGCCAAACATCAAAAGAAATGGCAAAGAAAGTGTTCTCAAAATGTTAATGCCACAAATTGGGAGGAAAAACAACAGCAAAGCGAACTCCGATATAAAACTCAAAGTTCTATTGATCCCTTTTCCATCGTATCCACTTTTATGCATGGTAGAGAGGGGACGACCCTTCTTCTTGTCTAGGTAGAAGGGGAATTCTGTGATCCTCCAGTGTTTCTAACACCATAGGGAGTCTACACTTGACGAAAGCATTTAACGATTGAGGATAAAGGTACCCTAGCTTGACACAACTTGGAGGTGATTTATTGGTATCCTTCTAGGTTTAGTAGTTTGAAGAAATCATATCTATAATGGATTGTGTACCCTTAGATTGCTTCCCCCTTAGATAATTTCCGCCACTTAGATGAGGAAAGTGGCTATTCATTTTTGTAGATGCATCCATTTACTTGTTTTGTGTGCTTTAATGCTTGGATGTGTCGCCATTTTGGCAAGCCCCACCTTGCCTTGCAAGAAGGCATCCTACCTCATGACTGTCTTGTTGTGAGTTGAAGGGGCGGAGTGAGACCCGCTAATTATCTCACATCGGCTATATTAGTAGGTTAGTTTGAATAAGAGTCCTAGTTTTTGTCACCTCTTTACTCGGGACGAGCAAAGGTTCGGTTTGGGGATATTTGATGTGACTCATATTTGAGCATATTTAGTCCCCGAATTAGGCTCGTTCCTATGCTTTTTAGTGCATAATTAGGTCATTTACTACCTTTAGTTTCCCGTTTTGCATATTCTTTGAGGTTTTGTTCCCTTTGTAAGAAAGGAGTGCAAACCTTGCATTTTCATGGCAAAATGGAGCTAAATTGATCAAATTCAATGACCAAGCATCAAAGGGAAAGACAATGCTAGAAGACCTATGTAGGAAATAAAGTAGATTGGGCAATGATGAAAGGATCGTTGCATCTCCAACAAGATCTACGAGGATTTTTAAGAAAAGAAAAGAATAGAAGTGACTGACAAGGAATCCGAGCGTCTCCCTGCCCAGGACGAGTGTCTCCCTGCTACAATCCGATCATCCTGATACCAAGACGCTCGTCTTGAGGCCAAATGATCCGAGCGTCCCTCCCACAATCGGCTTGGATCCCCATGCAGAACCAACCGTCCCTGGTGCCTAGACGCTCGAGACGAGCAGATCTTCTGGAGACCACCAAAACGGAGATGAGCATCTCCTTGGAGAGGAGCATCTCCTTGGAGAGGAGCACTTCCTCAACTTTTCTTAAGGGTCTTAATAATCATTTAAGCCCTTGGTAACCCTAATTCTTGTACCTAATCTCTAGTATAAATACCCCATTATACTACCTAGATTAGCATGTCATCTTAATAGGATCATAATCTTATCTTAATCAAGTCCTAATACTCTCTTAATCTTGTAATCAATTTTTAATTTAGTATTAATACAAATCTCATTTCTTAATCATTCCTTAATTTCTCTATTGTTCATCATTTATTTTGGGTAATTAGATGATTATTTAGGTTTATTTGGAGGATTGACAACCTTCCATAAATCATCAAGTACTTCTATTATTCTTTGCTTTATTATTTGGAATCATCTTTATAGGTATAATTCTCTCTTAATCCCTTTTTTCTTATTGTTAATCATCTTCATTTGTTCATCATGTTTTGCCTTGCTAGTATGATTGAAAACCTTGTTAGCATGTTAAAGTTGATAATGAGTGAGTAGTTTCCTTAACTAGGGTTAATGGGGAATTAGGGGAAACCAACATGGGAATTGATTCATGCTTAATCTAATATGATTTCATAATTAATTTTGCTTGCTTGTTATGATTTCCTTTGTAGTAATCACGATGACTTCTACTTGTGAAACCGTCACCATAGCTAGAGATTCATGGCTACGTTCATTTATGAACAAATATGTTTTAAAAGCCGACGGTAGTAATTTTAAAGATTGGGAGGAACAACTTCGATTAGCTGCCTCAGGTGATGGCAAATTACGCAACCTTGTCGATCCCTGTCCCCCTTCGCCTAATACTAGGGCCACTACCGATGTAAGGGAGGCTTTTTCAAATTATCAAAAGGAATCCGCTGCAATTAAAAATGTTTTGATTTTTTCAATGGATCCTGCTTTACAAAGGCAATGTGTCAAGTTTCGTGATGCACATGAAGTATTCTCGAGGCTTTCAACTATGTTTTCGCAAGCCCCGAGAATACTTCAATATGACACCGCAGTTCGTTTCTTTGAGGCTAACCTCAAAGATGGTCAACCTGTAAGTTCGCATGCACTTAAAATGATTGAGTACGTAGAAACTTTAGAGGGGTTGGGATGCAAGATCCCCGACGAACTTGTGGTGGACCGAGTGCTCCACTCTCTCTCGCACGTCAAAGGATTTACCCAATTTAGGGTAAATTACAATATGACAAACATGATAAAGAGTTTACATGAGCTCCATTCTCTGCATGTGCAAGCAGAGAAGGACATGGGATTGAGTGGGAGTACAAGGAAAGATGTGCTTGCAATAAACGTGAAGGGGAAGAAGCAATTTAAGAGGAACACAGGTAAGAAGCCCATCCAGGTGGA
This sequence comes from Silene latifolia, assembly GCF_048544455.1. Lineage (NCBI taxonomy): Eukaryota > Viridiplantae > Streptophyta > Magnoliopsida > Caryophyllales > Caryophyllaceae > Silene > Silene latifolia. The sequence continues at coordinate 87,963,930 of NC_133531.1, read as the reverse complement.
GGACAAAGGTAAAGCAATTGCGAATTGCTCTACCAAGCCTAAACCTATAAAGGGTAATCCTCTTAAAGATACTTATAATTATTGTAATAACAAGGGACATTGGAGGCGCAATTGCACGAAATACTTGGATGACATCCAAGCTGGCATTGTGAAGCCAACATGTAATTTCTCAACAGAATCTTTTATGATAGACATAAATTATGCTACAAATACAACTTGGGTATTAGATACTGGTTGTGGTTCTCACTTGTGCAATCATTTGCAGGGCCTAAAAACCATAAGAAAGCTAAACAAGGGTGATGTTTGTTATAAATCTATATCTCATTACTTAACATATTCTTATATGTCACAAATTAATTTAGTCATAAAACTAACTTAGATCTTATGCATGCAAACTAAATAAGAAAAGATAAGAAAATTGATTTCTCACCATCTAAATTTCGGTCATCATATGGGCACCAACAAGATCTTCTTCTTGTTAGTTCTTGAGCTTTCCAATAATGGATGAACATTCATGACTTCAAAATAGAAGCCCTCCAATTAGTAGCACCCAAGACTATCCCAAAATCCCACAAACTAATATGTACTAGATATTTGTAATGTGGTTTACCTTAAAATTGATTACTAATACTCATATACTACTACTAGTATTATTAGTTATTGATTCATACAAATTAGATTCATCAAACTTGATTTTATGATGAATAAGAGAGAGAAGTTTATGTTTTTCTTAAACATGAGAGAATGGGAAAAATAAGAGAAAAACTCTCTAATGTTATCTCCAAAAACCGGTGGGGAGGAGTTTTAGGCCCTTTTCATTTTGCTTTTTTGTCTTCATAAGATAAACTAGTGTAAGGCTTTGTCCATAGTCATGTCACTATCTAGTGTCATGGACAAATGAATAAGACAAATGGAAAAAGACAAAACTTCAAAGCATGCCCACCTAATTTCGGTTTATATGTAGTAATATGGAGTCCATTTTATTTGTGTCAATTGTACAATTGTATGTCATGTGACATGTCTTGTGTCATGTTTTAATTTAAAATACATATTTAACAAATTAAATATCATTTACAAATTAAATAAATCATATTTAACAAATTGACTAGTAATTTAAAATTACTTTCTCATAAAATGGTCATTTAATAACTAGTTAGTATAATTCACAACATCTTGTAATTATAACTAACTTATCATTCTCATCTCGCGTGTTTCGCAAACACCGATTAATTTTAGTAATAAAACTTCTTAAATTACTAAATAAAATCTCATATAATCACATTATAATAAGATGTCATTTTTCTCTCTTATAATAATTTGTTCAATTTTAAGGAATTAATTAATCTGTATCGTCATACAATTAAATAACCTTTTCAATTAAGGGAATCGTCCTTTAGGTGTGACCTCAAGGGATCAACTGATCACCACCGTCGTACGACAGTAATGTCAAACTCTAGCCATCTAATCATTACCGATATGTGTGGACCAGTTGACTATATATGTAATGTATCATCCCTTTCGTATTCCTGGTATGAGATTTAAATATGTGATCAATATGATCAACAATTGTGATCGCATTATTGTCGGAGGACATATATTCCAACAATCTCCCACTTGTCCTCGACAAGTGTGCATCACCAATTCTCTTGTCCTATTACTATCTCCCACTCAATACAAGGTGTCTTTCGGGTCGTACTTGCAATTGATCATATCGAGAGTGGTTTTGCTCGATCTGGAGAATAACTGATTGACCGGATTTATCTATCATAGATACCTTCCGAGCGTGGCCACACATTTCAAGTTCATTACTCCTCGAGTGGCCCTGAGATATTGTTTAACCCTGACAAGGGGGTGGACAATTCCTATCGCACTTATTCCCTTCGACTAGCCACAGCCATCATAACCCAAAATATGCCCATTTGACCCCATTTACAAAGGTCGTAGTAACACAAATCAAAGTTAATCTGAAATTGTGCCACCTTAGGCGAATTGTCTTTAGTCAAAAGAATTGACTCATTAGAATACTATAGTAGCTCTCGCCACGACCAGGCTATATAAATTTACCAGAACTCTATAAGCGGTCACTGCCCGACAAAGTGTTCCTAACAGTCTGCTTATGTGATCGACTAGTCATATCATATGACTCTATGGCAATTGAACTTGCCATCAATCGCATCACACTCTAGTCACTTCAAGACGTCACCTCATACAAGTGACTATGGGCGAATACCATGTTAATCCAGGTTCACTTTAACGGGGTTCAATGTTGTCTCTACAACCCGTTTGGATGTAACAAAGTATAATAAAAGAGTTTTAAAGTAAAACTCGAATGACAAATGCGATTATTACATATGAATAATCAATGCCTGATTACTACTTCATATTCTATAATCCAGTTTGATCTTGAATGTAGTTGTTTATCTCAATTTAATTGAATGACATGACTCATCATGTTAAGCCTATGAGAAGGCTTTGGTTAGTAGGTTTTATCAACTTCTTGTACCTTACTCAACCTCACTACATACTCGTTTTCCTTTGTAATGTATACATTTGCATTACTAAACTTTGTGAGTACGTGTCGAGATCCAATCAAGACATAGGCCCTCTAGCCTTAGAATATCTCCCACTGTTTTCACAGTGTGCGGGACTCATCCTTCTTGCACATCCCATGATTGCAAGTGTACTCAATTTCTGTTGTAAATATTTCTCATTGTTCTTTATTGCCTAGAACGATTCTAGAAAATATATTTCTTAAATAACATAGCCGCAATGGTATCTTAACCATCCTAATGTGTTTTGATTATGGTTTTGTCAGAAACCATGTGCAATCTCAATTGTCAATTGTCAATTGTCACTTGTGTAACACCCTTACACAAAATTGCATCAAAACACTTTGCTTTTACTTCCTTAATGCTTCTGCAAGCACTTAAGGGTAATCTTTATGGCTTACTTGGTAACTATTACTTAAATTCGATGTGAAACAATTCATCATACTCAAAGTAAATGATGTGTTATACATCATTTCCTATTTAATTGATCCTAGAATGAAGCAAATGGAATCAATCAAATATGTTCAACTCGATTGAACTAGTCATGAATCTTATCAACATAAGACTTCTTATTTGACGCTAATATCATATGGATTTATTTCCATAAATATGGATATTAAAGATGTATTATAATACTCCATAAGTCTTAAATCATTCGCAATGATCAATATGTCATCCACATATAAGACTAATTAAAAATTTCCGTAACTCCCACTAAACTCCATGTATAAACACAACTTCTCGACTTATCGAGAAAATTTTTATAACATGATCAGAAACATTGATTCCAACTCATTGATGTCTTACTTCAGATTCTCTCTTAAGTTTCACAGTATCTTAGGATTGCAAGAATCTACAAAACTCAAGACATGTATTGAATACATTCCTTCTAATTGAAGAAGTGGGTTTTAGATTCACTCGCTATGTATTTCATAATAATGAAACACAATCTCTAAGAAGATCCAAATAGACTTAAGCATTTCAACCAGTGCAAAACTCTTTGCCACCAATCTTGCATTGAAATCTCTCTTTATTAGTGCAAAACCATTTGTCACTAATCAAGCCTTTTCATTTCGGATTTTTATGGCTCTAAGCCTTGTATTGAGTTGTGACTTTAAACACTTTCATGTAAGTCATATGTTTATTACTTTTTAGAAGTAATTAACTTGAATCAAACGATTTCTTTTGTAAGTTTATAAGCTCTTTTCTTTTTTAAAAGTAGCATGAATTCATCATTTTCAACAAGTGACGAGTTTAACCTCCTAGGTTTTAAAGAACATCTTACACAAAACGTCTCATGTAGCCAAGAAAGACCAGTTTCTTGCGACATAACATTCTTTGTGGCATTATTTGTGGCTCTTGAATAATTTCTCCCACTTTGTCTTCTAGAAATAAACTTTTATTTTAGAAAGACAGCTTCACGAGCCGCAAACCCGTCGTACTCGTGATAATTGAAAGGGAAAAATGAGCATTTGTTTCTTGTGAAAACTTACAAACATGGTACCCTACCATTTCATATCTCATATGATTCGTTTAGATTTAGTGGAAAAACAACTTAGACAAAATGATAAAATCCCCAAAAGAATCAAGTAATTCAAAGTAACTTGATTCAAGTCCAAACCATATCGAATAGCGTTTGATTTCTTATCCAACCACACATTATTCCATAATGCGTGCTAAGAGAGATTAACTTGTGATTCTAAATCACATTTCCTTTGGCTTATATCAAAGTCTTCACTTTGATAATCCCATCACGACTAAATCGCGATTCTTTGAACACTTTGAACTTCTTCAAACATTTCTTTATTTACCTTATTAAGTGAACAAATTAGCGTCAACTTAAATCGTTGGTAAAAGAAAATGGTCAACCTTTTTTGGATCAATGATTTACAACCTCGATCTCCTTTTCAACCAAAAGGCACGAGACATCTTGCTTTGAATACAAGATATGCATATACCATAAGATCTAATGGTTTCAGGAGTACTCGATAACTCTTTGCGTTCATCATTCCATAATCTTAAGTTTGATCTTGGGTTACCAATTTGAGTCTAGCATCATCTTCATGATATATTATTCTAGTTTGGTTTAGAAAATGATCACCTTGATAATGGGCTAGCCATACATCAAATCATGGTGTATAGGGTCACAAAAGTGAAACCTCTTTTTGTATCTTAACAAGTTCATATTCTTATTTAGAGTTTATTCACTTAATAGTCACAATTAAGTACAACTCTAAACCCAAAAACTAGATTTAGTACACAATGACTCTATCTCTCAACATTATTTTTGCTAGTCGTCATATTCTAATCATTCTATATATCGCATACAATGATGAAAACCACCATCGGTTTCTAATATTGACAATGGAAACTTTATCGGTCGGGATTGATAGGTTTAGTATCGTCATTCTCAACAACTTTACCTTTAACATTACCTTGTATCAATTCCATTATAATCTTTACTTCTTGAACCTCGTCCTTTTCTTAACGGTGTAAGAGAATGCTCCCACTCAATTCAAAGAATCTTTACTTAGAGAAGCAAAGTTGAATCTTATGAAGACTACTCTTCAATTCAATCGTTTTAGTCTTAAAACTTTCATTGAAGTGGTTGCGTTATTTTGGTCAATTACGAATTCTTGACAAAACTAATTACCAAAACAATTTATCGCTTCAAGGTACTTAATTCAATTAAGTATATGAAAAACAATCCATTGTAAGTAGATGTGTTAGTCAAGAATCAAAAACCTGTTTGATAATGAATAACTTATATCTATATACTTTACAAGAGATCCTTAGCAATGGTTCATTCGAGGTTTTAGAAGCAAAATTCAAATTTGTCTTTAGTTACGATGTTTTAATGGAGATTTGAATCAAATCGAAATGATATCGTATATGAATTGTGGTAAATAAATAGAACAATATGACAACGGAATAGAGGAAAACTTAACATTTATCGTTTTATTAATACGTGTAAATATAATAACAAGTAAAGCATTTACATAGTGACCTCTACCCAACTATGATAAATGATTCCAAGATCCAAATTCATATTAACTTGGGCACGGTAGGGCCGATGAAACCCTCATCAATATAACTCGGTGGATTAATGCTTTAATCGATTCTTCTTTTAGAACTCTTGCTCGATAAAATTACATTAATATTTATCTTTAGCCCAAAACATATCCGACAAGGGCACGGTAGGGCCGATGAAACCCTTATCAAAAACTTTTGTTGAGTTCAATCCAAATTTCGAATAAATGTGTCCATGATCCAAATCCACATCAACTTGGGCACGATATGGCCGATGAAACCCTCATCAACATGAATTCGGTGGATAGACATTTATCACCCACTTCCCCTACGTAACAAGGTTTGTACCCCGGTAGGGCCGAGTGCACTCCCTCGTGAAATAGGTTTTCATGGTTTCTACTTTTTGGTAAGGCTAAGTCTCAATTGTTTAATTTTAGCGAGAGGTCATGTCAATTTATTATCTATCATGTTTTAAGTGAACTAAAGCGGTAAACTATGATAATTGTAATTGACACGGTCGATAAACTCGATTAAAATGATAATGCATGTTTTAGTTATGGCGATTTAGCAATGCATGCAACATATAAATAAAATGCAAAGCATAAATTAAATCCTAGTATGGCCTTCCTAAAATAGAAAATCTAATTAACTATTACATATTCGGAAACCAACTCCATTGGTCCCTTGAACTTCGGTTATGGCACGCATCTCAAGGTAACACCGTCTTTATGTATCGCCTTCTTGAGTGACACAATCTTCAAGGAACTCCGGAATAAATAAATCACATAACAAATTACATAATTTCCTATTATACATTTGTAATTAAAATAAAATAAATCTATTAAATTACAAAACGGTGATACGAGATCACAATAAATTACAACCGAATCGATATTCCCATACATTTCGGGTAATACAAATTAAAAACTAAGGCCATGCTAAGTAAAAATTACAAAATTCAAAATTACATAAAATAAAATTATGACAATCATAAATAAAATGCAGCATTATAATATTTATGAACATGCCCAATTTTATGCTAAATCGCCTTTAAGGAGCCAATATCGTATATTAATCGGTTTTTACGGATTTGCGTGATTCAACCTTTTAAAATCACAAAAATTACATAAATTCATATTTATGCACAAGTTAATTACCCTAATAAACTTAGGACTCAAAATTAGTCTCCAATAACTTATGACAATAATTAACTTATATTTCTTAATATTGTTCATAAAAGGACAAAAAATTACAAAATAAAGCCATAAACTTCAAATAAATCACAAAAAATTCAAATAAATTTGAAATTTGAAATTTAAACTCATGAACATTCTGGAAAAATACCATGACACTCATAATGTTCAAAAAACTTAGGTTAAAATTTCGAAAATTATCGGGAAAAACAATGTTGCGGTTTATCGGATTTATCAAATATTGTCATAAAAATATAAGAAAAATTATATTTATCAACTTTTAAATTTTAGATCTGAAATATAAGATAAAATGCAACATGTAACGTTTTTCCTTAGTCATGAAGTATGTTTTAGCAATTTTTCACTAATTAAGTCACTATTTATGCTATTTTTCATCAAAAATTCATAAATCATGCATGAAGACTTCATTATAACCTATTCTTTTATACTAACTTGTAAAATTGCATGTGACAACATACTAAATGTCTATGACCAGATTCGAAATATTTCTCATATTAACCTATTTTTTATTTAAAATCGATTTTTATCATGAAAAATCCATATTTCGAGGATAAAAACTCCAAAAATTCTGAAAATTTCCAGATCATCTAAAGAATAATATATGTGAAAACATATCCAAAAACCACTGGAAAATTCGAAGTTTAGCTAATTTTCGTCCAAAAATGACATTTTTATCATAAAAATCACATTTTAATGCCAATATTATATAAAATGAACAATAAAATCCATAAATTAAACCAAAATATCCTAAAAAATTTTAGGACCAGAAAATTTAACATGCATAATAAATTTCGTGATATATCATAATAACACAAATTTATGAGTTTTATATGTTAATCGTATAACTCGGAAAAACAATAACCGATTTGCATGCAAACAACCTTGTGCTCTTGATACCGCTTGTTAGAAATCTATATCTCATTACTTAACATATTATTATATGTTACAAATTAATTTAGTCATAAAATTAACTTAGATCTTATGCATGCAAACTTAATAAGAAAATATAAGAAAATCGATTTCTCACCATCTAAATTTCGGTCATCATATGGGCACCAACAAGATCTCCTTCTTGTTAGTTCTTGAGCTTTCCAATAATGGATGAACATTCATGACTTCAAAATAGAAGCCCTCCAATTAGTAGCACCCAAGACTATCCCAAAATCCCACAAACTAATATGTACTAGATATTTGTAATGTGGTTTACCTTAAAATTGATTACTAATACTCATATACTACTACTAGTATTATTAGTTATTGATTCATACAAATTAGATTCATCAAACTTGATTTTATGATGAACAAGAGAGAGAAGTTTATGTTTTTCTTAAACATGAGAGAATGGGAAAAATAAGAGAAAAACTCTCTAATGTTATCTAGAAAAACCGGCGGGGAGGAGTTTTAGGCCCTTTTCATTTTGCTTTTTGTCTTCACAAGATAAACTAGTGTAAGGCTTTGTCCATAGTCATGTCACTATCTAGTGTCATGGACAAATGAATAAGACAAATGGAAAAAGACAAAACTTCTAAGCATGCCCACCTAATTTCGGTTTATATGTAGTAATTTGGAGTCTATTTTATTTTTGTCAATTGTAAAATTGTATGTCATGTGACATGTGACATGTCTTATGTCATGTTTTAATTTAAAATGCATATTTAACAAATTAAATATCATTTTCAAATTAAATAAATCATATTTAACAAATTGACTAGTAATTTAAAATTACTTTCTCATAAAATGGTCATTTAATTACTAGTTAGTATAATTCACAACATCTTGTAATTATAACTAACTTATCATTCTCATCTCGCGTGTTTCGCAAACACCGATTAATTTTAGTAATATAACTTCTTAAATTACTAAATAAAATCTCATTTAATCACATTATAATAAGATGTCATTTTTCTCTCTTATAATAATTTGTTCAATTTTAAGGAATTAATTAATCTGTATCGTCATACAATTAATTAACCTTTTCAATTAAGGGAATCGTCCTTTAGGTGTGACCTCAAGGGATCAACTGATCACCACCGTCGCACGATAGTAATGTCAAACTCTAGCCAGCCAATCATTACCGATATGTGTGGACCAGTTGACTATATATGTAATGTATCATCCCTTTCATATTCTTGGTATGAGATTTAAATATTTGATCAATATGATCAACAATTGTGATCGCATTATTGTCGGTGGACATATATTCCAACAATGTTGATCTCCGAATGGGTAACAGGTCTAAAGTAGCTGTTGTCTCAGTGGGAACTTATGTACTTAACTTAGCTTTGGGGTTTCAGTTGTTTCTTAATAATTGTTATTTTGTACCAACGTTGTCTAGAAATATAATATATATCAGTATCTGTGTTAGACACAGAAGGTTTTTCTTTTGTAATTAAAGACAAACGTTGTACTTTTTCCCTTAATGGGATTGTATATAGCGAATCTATTTCAATCAATGGTATTTATATTCTAGATACTTGCAACGATGTTTATCATTTAGATAATAAAAGACTCAAAACAGGTGATCCCGGTCAATCTTATTTATGGCATTGTCGATTAGGACACATTAACGAGAAACACATTAAAAGACTAGTGTCGACTGGTATAATTAAACCTTTTGATTTTGAATCATTTGGTACATGCGAATCTTGTCTTCTTGGCAAGATGACTCGTTCACCTTTTCTAGGAAAAGGATCTCGAGCTAGTGAGTTTTTGGGTTTAATACATACCGATGTATGTGGTCCAATGACAGTCACTGCTAGAGGTAATTATGACTATTTCATTACTTTAACCGATGACATGAGTAGATATGGGTATATCTACTTAATGACGTATAAAAGTGATGCTTTTGATAAGTTCAGAGATTTTCAGAATGAAGTAGAAAACAAATTAAATAAGAAGATTAAAGAATTACGATCAGATCCTGGTGGAGAGTATTTAAGCAATGACTTTAGAGATCACCTTAAAGACTGTGGTATTGTATCCCAGTTAACTCCTCCTGGCACACCACAGTTGAATGGTGTGGCTGAAAGGAGGAATCAAACTTTATTAGATATGGTCCGGTCAATGATGAGTCAAACTGAATTACCTAAGCCATTTTGGGGTTTTGCCATTTCATCTGCTATACGCTCACTTAATCAAAGTCCCACTAAAGCAACTAACAAAACTCCATATGAGATATGGAAAGGGAAAGTCCCGAATCTGCGATACATGAAAGTATGGGGTTGTGATGCTTATATGTAGAGCAAGTCTGACGATAAGCTTGCACCTCGTTCTGAAAAATGTATTTTTGTAGGCTACCCTAAGGAAACTGGTGGATATTACTTCTACAATAGTAGCGAGAACAAAGTGTTTGTGGCTCGTGAAGCTGTCTTTCTAAAAAATGCGTTTATTTCTAGAAGACAGAGTGGGAGAAAATTTGAACTTGATGAAGTTCAAGAGCCACAAACTGATATGACAATACAGGAAGATGTTACTTCTACGTCTGAATCGGTTATTGTTCCTTCTGAACCTAGGAGGTCAGAGAGGGTTAGTCGCCAGCCTGATAGATACCTTGGTATCATCGAGGAAGATGGTGACTATGAGGTTTTACTTTTGGAAAGTGATGAACCCAAGACCTACAAAGCGGCTATTATGAGTTCCGACTCTAAGCTATGGCTCGAGGCATGCAATCCAAAATGGATTCCATGTACGATAATCAGGTATGGGACGTGGTTGACTTACCTAAAGATGTTCGACCTCTTCAGTGTAAGTGGATATTCAAGATTAAAATCGGCATGAATGGACATAAAGATGTCTACAAAGCAAGATTGGTGGCAAAAGGTTTCACCCAGGTTCATGGTTTACACAATAATGAAACTTTTGCACCAGTTGCTATGTTTAGATCTGTTCGGATAATGTTAGCAATTGCCGCATTTCATGATTATGAGATATGGCAAATGGACGTCAAAACTTCTTTCCTGAACGGGTTTCTAGAAGAGGAAGTGTTCATGACACAACCTGAAGGTTTTGTGGATCCTAAAAATCCTAACAAAGTATGCAAACTTAAGAGATCCATTTATGATCTTAAGCAACCGTCAAGGAGTTGGAATCATCGTTTTGATCATGTTATTAAACAGAATGGTTTTTCTCGAAGTGTTGAGGAGCCATGTTCATACATGAAGTTTAGTGGGAGTAAAGTTGTTTTCTTACTTCTTTATGTGGACGACATATTACTTATTGGGAATGACGTAGATATGCTTACTTCTGTTAAGAAGTGGTTAGAAAATCACTTCTAAATGAAAGATTTGGGAGAAGCTCAACGCATCTTGGGTATCCGGATCTATTGGGATAGATCCAAAAGAATATTAGCATTGAGTCAAGAAGCCTATATCGATAAGATTCTTGACCGATTCAATATAAAAAACTCCGAGAGAGGTTTTCTACCTATGGGCAGTGGGATCACTTTGAGTAAGTCACAGTGTCCTACTGAACCTAAGGATATTGAACGCATGAAATTGATTCCCTATGCTTCCGCTATTGGATCGATCATGTATGCTATGATGTGTTCTCGTCCTGACGTCTCGTATGCTTTAAGTATGATGAGTCATTTTCAGAAAACTCCAGGTGAGAGTCACTGGATAGCCGTCAAGAATATTCTGAAGTACTTGCGAAGGACTAAAGATTCATTCTTAGTATTTGGAGGAGAATCTGAATTACGTATAAGTGGTTATACGGATGCCAGTTTCCAAATTGATATGGATGATTTGAAATCCCAGGCTGGTTTTGTCTTTTTGTTGAACGGAGGGGCGGTTTGCTGGAGAAGTTTCAAGGAGTCCGTGACTGCTGATTCTACAACGGAAGCTAAGTACATTGCAGCCTCTGAAGCTGCAAAGGAAGCTGTTTGGATTAGGTAATTTTTAGAGGGACTGAAAGTAGTTCCGACAGCCGAGGATCCTATCACTTTGTATTGTGATAACAGTGGGGCTATTTTTCAAGCAAAAGAGTCCAAGTCTTGTAACAGGTCTAGACATATACTTAGGAAATTTCATGTAATTAGAGATTTAATAGAAAGGAAAGAAATTATAGTTTGTAATGTTGGGACAGCTGACAACATCGCTGATCCTTTAACCAAGCCATTGTCTCAAGCTTAACATGATAGTCATGTAGTTTCGATGGGATTGTGACGAATGCCACAACTGTTGTAAATTATATAATATGTAATAATCAAAATATTGTATTTATTATTCCATATAAGATAATTGTATTTATCGTTATATTCAGTTTTATGTCTGAATTTTATATTCTTTGTTTTCTCCAAATAGGTTGTAAAGACAATGTCGAACCCTATTAAGTGAACTGGATTAACATTGTATTTTGTCCCTAGTTACTTAATGAGGTGATGTCTCGGAGTGACTAGATTGTAAGGTGATAGATGACAGGTTCGACTGTCATATGGTCATAGTGATGACTGGTCGATTACATAGGCAGATTGTGAGACAATTTGTCGGACAGTGACCGTTTATAGAGTCCTTTTGTTGCCATGTTGTGGCGATGATTTCTATTTATTCCATTGAGTCAATTCTTTAGATTGGTGACTATTTTTCTGAGTTGGTGCGGTTTTTCGGTGGCTTTGGTTTTTGTTCTAGGTCGCACCGTAAAAGGAGGCCGATGAACATTTACTGGGTCATTGTGATCTGTATCGAACGAAGAAAATAGGTCAACATGATTGTCCATTTATGTCATATTTTATCTCAAGGCCACTCGAGGAGAGGTGACTGGAAATGCGTGGCCACGCTCGGATGAAGATCTATAGTAGATTATCCGGTTAGGCAGTCATTCTCCTGATCGCGGAAACCACTTTATGATATGATAACATGCAAGTACGACCTGAAAGACATCTTGCATTGAGTGGGAGATATTATTGGACATGAGAATTGGTAACGCACACTTGTGTTAGACAAGTGGGAGATTGTTGGAGTAGTGTCCTCCACAATAAGTGCGTTTACATATTAAATCTCGTAAAAGGAATATCAGGGATTTATGTTTTTTTTTTTTGTCAGCTGGTCATCGTTAATCGGTAATGATTGGCTGACTAGAGTTTGACATTACTGTCGTGTGACGGCGGTGATCAGCTGATCCCTTTAGGTCACACCTATAGGATGATGCCCAAATGGAAAAACTAATTATTTGTATGAAACTCAAATTAATTAAATCCTTGTATTAATTGATTTTTAATAAGTCAAGTGAATGTATTATTTGATGACGAGTTACGAACTCGGGCCAAGGGGATTTATTATTTAATTATTCGATAATTAATTAATAAATGTTAATCGAAATTTAATAATTAATAGTTAATTAATTAAATTTATACGTTGTGTATTAAGTATTGAGTAAAGGTTATTAGCTATTTAAATTAACAAGAGGTTGTAAAATTAGCTAAATGGGGAAGTATTAACACATTGTATGTTGATAAAATGGTCTCATGATTACTTAATAGTTAAGTAGTCATTAGTGGTTAATTTGTATTATTTAACCGTTAAATAATTAAATTTATATTTAATTACGTAAGATAATCAAATATAAGACTTATAAGCATTTGTGGGACAAATGTCGGAAATCGAAATGGACTAAATAAGGTCCATTTGGACCGAAATACAAGAGGTCATAAGAGACCCTTTTTTGTCAAACATTTGGTGGTGTAATCACATGGGATGTTCCCATCATTTGTTTACATTTGAAACCACTATAATACCCCACCTTACTCATTTACATGCGATGAATTTTAAGACCTAAAAACCTCTAAATACCTTCTTTTGGCCGGAATTTCAAAGAGAAGAAGAGGAATTGTTTTCCTTCATTTTCTTCATCAAAGCTTGATTAATTCTTAATCATAAAATAAAATATAATTCACATATAATAATATACATGATATAATATTATTAGTGTAATAATATTACATAATACAATGTTACTACTAAAATTACCTAGTTAGTATTCTAGTAGTTTTTGGGTTAATCTTGGGTGCCACCAAAGGAGATTACCTATATTGGTAATTGGTGTTCTTGGAGGATCATCCTTAGTTGCATAGCTCAAGAACTACAAAGGTAGGAGACCTTTGTAGTGCCCAAAACTTGCCTTAACCAATGTAAGGAAGTTTTGTCTTAAGATGGTCTAATACCATCTTCTTATATTTTCTTTTGCATGCATGTAGATTTAGACTAAACAAAATTAATTTGTAATTTTGATATCATAAGATGAGTATTTATTTAGGCTTAATAACTAACAGCTCATCCACAAGTTTGAACCTAACATGTGAGCTTTCTATGTCGGTTGTTTTATCCAAGTATCAAGTATTTGATGTCAAGTTGGATTTAATCTTAATTTGCATGCAAGACGGAAATTAAACATCCATTTACCGAGTTAGATTTATGGTGCATAACGTGATCCATTTGTCTTAGTAAGGCGTTTTGCAAATACAATGTAAAATGGACATATTTGTCATCTGATCCGTCATGTATTCAGGTTAGACAAAGTCGGGATCGTCGTAGACAAGTGCTAGAAGGAAACAGGGTCTGCATCAGGCAGCCTATATAGGCGCGAGCCATCAGGCGATGCAAACAGACCTGTCCTGGTTTGAAAATGGGAAAACGATTAGCCTGTTTAGGCGCGGGTCAATAGACGGTTGAAGGGACGTCTTCTGACCATTAAAAGGTTTGTAAAATGGTTTGAAAAGAGGGTGTTTGAACCCATCTTGGTTTGAAAAGGTCGTTTAGACCGCTTTTGTGTTGATATGAAGAACGAGACAGAATAATTATCATTATTTTGACAATATTTGATGTCGGGTTCGGTTTTTCAACCTTGACATGAATAGTTTTGAAAATGATTATGAACTAATTGTTTTAAGTTCATTTGTTTGTGATTAGTCAATGTTTATCATCGTACTCGGGTTAAAATCCGACATGGTATGTAGAACCAAGGATGATTTGGTATTTATGACTAATGCATTTGTTTTGAAAATGTAATGAAATGTAATAAAAGGTTTTAAAATACCATTTGAAATGTATTTAACCAAATATTATCACCGAAACACGAATTAAACCGCTATGGTATTAGGAACCAAGGGTGAAAATGTTTTATGGTTAAAAGTTTAACATGAAAGAAATGATTTGAAATGGTAAAAAAACCGATTAAAAAAAAGAAATGAATTAAAGGGAAGATGAAACCAAACATGGTTGGATTAAGGCCTAAGAGGGGATTTAGGCACGAGCCCTGCTGCTATACAAGCACCCCCTGTCTCCGGCCAGAATCCGGTTTTGGCTCATTTATTCCATATTGGATCATGTTATGCATGTTTTAGCATGTTATAGTCATAAAATAGATGAAAAACCTGATAGAAGAGGATTTTTACAACCTCATACTTACATGCTAGACTTAAGACGAGAGATTGTTGAAAGTGTATCAACTTGTTTGGTCGGAAAACTCGGTTTGGAAACCGTTTTAGCAATGTAAAAGAGTGTTTTAAGTTTAGTGGTGGTGTAGTTGGTCGAGATGGTCAGTCAAGTGATTTAATGCACGATCACGGTACCAAACAATTTGTAAGGCTTGTGTTTTCAATCGGTAGGTCGAAAACACGTGTCGGTTTGTGACTTGAGAAGTCGAGTCGAGAATGTTAAGGGAGAAATGAGGGGGCGGACACTCGCGTAAGGTGTTATGGTGTATGAAGGTGGGTATTTATAGAGAAATGGGTGGTTGCGTGCGTTTTGAGCGACGTGGCCGCATGGGCTGCTCAAAGAGACGCGAGCCATTTCGCGGGTCTTTGACGTGTCTTGTCACTATCACGCAATTGTAATTATGATTTTTTCTATCCTATGTTTTGGTTGGCATGATTTGTACTTGACCATGAGGCATTCCGGGAATACTTAACATGGAAGTCTTGAAAAGTTGTGTGTTTTTTGTTTGACTTGGTTTGACTCGTTGTTGGAGTCGGGATTTAAATTTTTGACTCAGTTTTTGGTCCGGTGTCGGTTTTGACTCTAGTTAGTGTCATTGCGACCCCGTCATCATGCATTAAACACTCCAGGTACTTTTGAAAAGTTTTGAAATGTTTTGTTTTCGAAATCGTTTTAAGTTTTCCGACGTATAGTTGTACAAAACTGTCGATTAAACGCTGCTATTCCTAAGCATGTTGTAATCCAATAATCATCGGGTGTTTGTTGGAGACTTGACATATACTGGGTATCTACAGGCCTCTAATGATCGATCATGGTTGGTTAAATGCAAAAGTTGATAAAACGGGTAAATGCATGAATGCGCATCCACAAGTTTAAACCTAACATGTGAAATTTGTTATGTCGGTTGTTTATTCAAATATCAATTAATTGATGTCAAGTTGGATTTAATGTTGATTTGCATGCAAGACGGAAATTAAACATCCATTTACCGAGTTAGGATTGAAGGAAAAGTAGATCTATATACTCAACATATTCATATATGTTTTATTTTAATTTGTTATAAAATTAAATGGTGGATCTTATGCATGCAAACATCAATAGTTAAGAGAATAAATCGGTTCCTTACATTGCATGTTTCGGATATTTGGGCACTAGTAAGGTCACCTACCTTACTAGTTCCTGAGCTCTCCAAATGGAAGAACAAGGATTCAAATATAGAATCCCTCCCAAAAGCATATACCCAAGGAATCTCTTAATAACTTATATATTTATGAACTAGTAAAATATAAGTTTAAATTAAAATATGACACAAAAATAATTTTATTCTCTTGAAAATTTCGGTCAAGAGAGGAGATTATGTGTGTTTTATTTCTCTAGATTTCACAAGATGTAGAGAAAGATACATTTCTTACACTAGAAAATGTAATGTGAAAAATGATGAATGAATTAATTGAAAAGAAAAACTCTTTTCTTTTCTCTTAAAGTGGCCGAAAAAATGGCCTTGGGTAGAATGCCCAATGCCTTTTATTTTTGCTCTTCTCAAAAGCTAGGTGTGCATGGCTACTACTTAGATATGATAATTGTGTTTTCCACTCAAGATAAACACACAATATATATCTTACACTCCCTCCATTATTTCGGTACATTCAATATAAAATGGATGGTCCATTTTATTTTGTCATTTGTCAATTGTAACATATGTGACATGTTACTTGACATATGAAATTGTAATGTATTTTTAACATATTAAAAATCAACATACATAAAATATGTCATATACAAAATCGACTAGTAATTCGTAATTACTTGTACCAAAATGGTTTATCAATTATAAATCACAACATCTTGTATTTATAATAAATCATTCATTCAATCTTAATTCAATACCAATTGTTTCGTAAACAATAATTTTATCCAAGTAATAAAATAATTTGATTACTTAGACCGTGTCTAATTTAATCGAATTACAATAAGACACGTTAACTTTACTGACAAAATCATCCGTCAATTTTAAGCAATTTAATTAACCCGTATCGGCATACGATTAATTAAATAATCAATTAAGAGTATTTCCCTATAGGTATGACCTAAGGGGATCAACTGATCACCACCGTCCGCACGACAAAGAATGTCAAACTCTAGTCGGCAATCATTACCGATATGTGTGGACCGGTTGGTAGTAAAATATTACATCCCACATGTATTCTTAAAATGAGATTTAATAATGATATTTAAATCATGTGATCGCACTATTGTTGAGGACACATTTTCCAACAATCTCCCACTTGTCCTCAACAAGTGTGCGTCACCAATTCTCTTGTCCTATTACTATCTCCCACTCAATGCAAGGTGTCTTTCAGGTCGTACTTGCAAGTGATCATATCGAGAGTGGTTTCCTCGATCTGGAGAATAAATGTTTGACCGGATTTATCCACTCTGGATACCTTCCGAGTGTGGCCACGCATTTCCAGTTCATTACTCCTCGAGTGGCCCTGAGATATTGTTTTAACCCTGACAAGGGGATGGACAATTCCTATCGCACTCATTCCCTTCGACTAGCCACATCCATCATAACCCAAAATATGCCGATTTGACCCCATTTACGAAGGTCGTAGTAACACAAATCAAAGTTAATCTGAAACTGTGCCATCATAAGCGAACAGTCTTTAGTCAAAAGAATCGACTCATTAGAATACTATAGTAGCTCTCGCCACGACTAGGCTATATAAATTGCCAGAACTCTATAAGCGGTCATAAGGCCCGACAAAGTGTTCCTAACAGTCTGCCTATGTGATCGACTAGTCATCTCATATGACTCTATGACACTTGAACTTGCGATCAATCGCATCACACTCTAGTCACTTCCAGACGTCACCTCATACAAGTGACTATGGGCGAATACAATGTTAATCCGTGTTCACTTTAACGGGGTTCAATGTTGTCTCTACAACCCGTTTGAATGTAACAAAGTATAAAAGGAGTTTTTAAAGTAAAAACTCGAACGACAAATGTGTATATCATATATGAATAGTCAATGCCTGATTACTATTTCATGTTTTATAATCTAATTTGATCTTGTATGTAGTTTTTCATTTCAATTCAATTGAAATGACATGACTCATCATGTTAAGCCTATGAGAAGGCTTTGGTTAGTAGGTTTTATCAACTTCTTGTACCTTACTCAACCTTACTACATACTCGTTTTCCTTTGTAATGTATACATCTGCATTACAAAACTTTCTGAGTACGTGTCGAGATCCAATCAAGACATAGTCCCTCTAGTCTTAGAATAGCTCCCACTTGTTTTCACGATTATGGGACCCATCCCTCTTGCACATCCATGATTGCAAGTGTACTCAATTTCCGTTATAAATATCTCTCATTGTTCTTTATTGCCTAGAACGATTCTAGAAAATCTACTTCTTAATTAACATAGCCACAATGGTATCTTAACCATCCTAATGTGTTTTGATTATGGTTTTGTCGGAAACCATGCGCAATCTCAATTGTCAATTGTCACTTGTGTAACGCCCTTACACAAAATTGCATCATAAACACTTTCCTTTACTTCCTTAATGCTTCTGCAAGCACTTAAGGGTAATCTTTATTGCTTACTTGGTAAAGATTACTTAAATTCGATTTTGAAAACAATTCATCATACTCAATGTATATGAAGTGTTATACATCATTACTCATTTAATTGATTCGGCAGCGGAAGCAAATGAAATCAATCAAATATGTTCAATTTAATTGAACTAGTCATGAATCTTATCAACATAAGACTTCTTATTGACGCTAATATCATGTGGATTTATCTTCATAAATCTTGATGTTAAAGATGTATTATAATACTCCAAAAGTCTTATATCATTCGCAATGATCAATATGTCATCCACATATAAGACTAATTAAAATTTCCGTAACTCCCACTAAACTTCATGTATAAACACAACTTCTCGACTTATCGGGAAATTTTTATACCATGATCAAATCATTGATTCCAACTCATTGATGTCCTACTTAAGATCCTCTCTTAAGTTTCACATTATCTTAGGATTGTAAGAATCTATAAAACTCATAACATGTATTGAATACATTCCTTCTTTTGAAGAAGTGGGTTTTAGATTCACTTGCTGTATGATGTATGCATATCCTCATAATAAAAGGCAATCCCTAAGAAGATCCAAATAGACTTAAGCATTTCAATTAGTGCAAAACCCTTTGCAACCAATCTTGCTTTGAAATCTCTCTTTATTAGTGCAAAACCCTTTGTCACTAATCAAGCCTTTTATTTCGGATTTTCATGGCTCTAAGCCTTGTATTGAGTTGTGACTTAAACACTCTTATGTAAGTCATTTGTTGATTACTTTCCTGAAGTAATCAACTTGAATCAAACAATTTCTTTGTAAGTTATAAGCTCTTTAATAATTTTTCCCACTCTGTCTTCTAGAATAAACTTGTATTTTAGAAAGACAGCTTCACGAGCCGCAAAGTGGTCGTACTCGTGATAATTGAAAGGGGAAAATGAGCATTTGTTTCTTGTGAAAACTTACAAATATGGTACATTACCATTTCATATCTCATATGATTTAGTGGAAAATAATTTAGACAATAATGATAAATTCCCCAAAAGGATCAAGTAACTCAAAGTAACTTGATAGAAGTCCAAACCATATCGAATAGCGTTTGATTTCTTATCCAATCACAAATATTATTCCATAATGCGTGCTAAGAGAGATTAACTTGTGATTCTAAATCACATTTCCTTTGGCTTACATCAAAGTCTTTACTTTGATAATCCCATCACGACTAAATCGTGATTCTTTGAACACTTTGAACTTCTTCAAAGATTTCTCTATTTACCTTATTAAGTGAACATATTAGCGTCAACTTAAATCGTTGGTAAAAGAAAATGATCAACCTATTATGGATCAATGATTTACATCCTCGATCTCCTTTTCAACCAAAAGGCACGAGACATCTTGCTTTGAATACAAGATACGCATATACCATTAACAATCTAATGGTTTCAAGAGTACTCGATAACTCTTTGCGTTCATCATTCTAGAATCTAAGGTTTAATCTTGGATTACCAATTTGAGTCTTGCATCATCTTCATGATATATCATTCTAGTTTGGTTTAGAATATAATCACCTTGATAATGGGCCAGCCATACATCAAATCGTGGTGCATAGGGTCACAAAAGTGAAACCTCTTTTGTATCTTGACAAGTTTATATTCTTATTTAGAGTTTATGCACTTAATAGTCACAATTAAGTACAACTTTAAATCCAAAAAACTAGATTGAGTACACAATTACTCTATCTCTCGACATTATTGTTGCTAGTCGTCATATTCTAATCATCCTATGTATCAAGTACAATGATGAAACCCTCCGTTGGTTTCTAATATCGACGAAATAGTTCTAGCAAAATTTATGTTTAATCAAATAAACATTTAAAGAAGAAGGTCCCATTAGATGTCCCACATTTAACTTGCTGATTCTTCAATAACTTGGGGTAGTTTCCTTTCTAGTGTCCAACATTTAAGACAGTGGAAACTTTATTGATCGGGATTGATAGGTTTAGTATCGCTATTCTTAACAACTTTACTTTTAATATTACCTTGTATCAATTCCATTCTAATTTTACTTCTTGAACCTCATCCATTTCTTAACGGTTTAAGAGAATGCTCCCACTCATTTCAAAGAGTCTTTACTTAGAGAAGCAAAGTTGAATCTTATGAAGATTACTCCTTAATTCAATTGTTTTAGTCTTAAAACTTACATTGAAGTGGTTGCGTTATTTTGGTTAATTATGAATTCTGACAAAACTAATTACCAAAACAATTTTTTGCTTCAAGGTACTTAATTTAATTAAGTATATGAAAAACAATCCATTGTAAGTAGATGTGTTAGTCAAGAATCAAAAACCTGTTTGATAATGAATAACTTTAATCTATACATTTTACAAGAGATCCTTAGCAATGGTTCATTTGAGGTTTTAGAAGCAAATTCATATTTGTCTTAAGTTACGATGTTTTAATGGAGATTTGAATAAAAATCGAAATGATATCGTAAATGAATTGTAGTAAAGAAATAGAACAATATGATAACGGAATAGTGGAAAACTTAACATTTATCGTTTTATTAATACTTGTAAATAACAAGTAAAGCATTTACATAGTGACCTCTACCCAACTATGGTAAATGATTCCAAGATCCAAATTCATATTAACTTGGGCACGGTAGGGCCGATTCATCCCTTATTAATATAACTCGGTGGATTAACACTTTAATCGATTCTACTTTTAGAACTCTTGGTCGATAAAATTACATTAACATTTATCTTTAGCCCGGAACACATGCGACTACGGTCACGAATACTTCCGTTGAGCTCAATCCAAATTTCGAATAAATGTGTCCATGATCCAAATCCACATCAACTTGGGCACGGTAGGGCCGATTCAACCCTTATCAACATGAATTCGGTGGATAAACATTCATCACCCACTTCCCCTACGTAACAAGGTTTGTACCCCGGTAGAGCCGAGTGCACTCCCTCGCGAAATAGGTTTTCATGGTTTCTACTATTTGGTAAGGCTATATCTCAATTGATTGTTTTAGCGAGAGGTCATGTCAATTTATTATCTATCACATTTTAAGTGAACTAAAGCGGTGAACTACGATAATTGTAATTGACACGGTCGATAAACTCGATGAAAGATGATGCATGTTTTAGTTATGGCGATTTAGCGATGCATGCGACATATAAATAAAATGCAAAGCATAAAAATAAATCCTAGTATGGCCTTCCTAAAATAGAAAATCTAATTATCTATTACATATTCAGAAACCAACTCCATTGGTCCCTTGAACTTCGGTTGAGACATGCATCTCGAGGTAACACCGTCTTTATGAATCGTCTTCTTTGAGTGACTCCGTCTTCAAGGAACTCCGAAATAAATAAATTACATAACAAATTACATAATTTCCTATTATACACTTGTAACTAAAATAATATAAATCTATTAAATTACAAAACGGTGATACGAGATCACAATAAATTACAACCGAATCGATATTCCCATACATTTCGGGAAATACCAATTAAAAACTAAGGCCATACTAAGTAAAAATTACATAATTCAAAAATTACATAAATAAAATTATGACAATCATAAATAAAATGCAGCATTAAAATATGTATGAACATGCCCAATTTTATACTAAATCGCCTTTAATTAGCCAATATCGTATATTACTCGGTTTTTACGGATTTGCGTGATTCAACATTTTATAATCACAAAAATTACATAAATTCATATTTATGCACAAGTTAATTACCCTAACTTCTTAGGACTCAAAATTAGTCTCCACTAACTATTTGACCGTAATTAACTCATATTTCTTAATATTGTTCATAAAAGGACTCAAAATTACAATAAAATGCTATAAACTTCAAATAAATCACTAAAAATTTCAAATAAATTCCAAATTCAAAATTTAAACTCATGAACATTCTGGAAAATTACCATGACACTCATAATGTTCAAAAACATAGGTTAAAAATTTCAAAAGTTATCGGAAAAACAATGTTGCGGTTTATCGGATTTATCAATAAAAATCATAAAAACATGAGAAAAATTATATTCATCAACTTTTCAATTTTAGATCTGAAAAAGATAATAAAATGCAATATGTGACGTTTTTCCTTAGTCATGAAGTATGTTTTAGCAATTTTTCACTAATTAAGTCACTATTTATGCTATTTTTCATCAAAAATCTATAAATCATGCATGAAGATTTCATTATAGCCTATTATTTTACACACATCTTGTAACATTGCATGTGACAACATACTAAATTTCTATGACCAGATTCGAAATATTTCTCATATTAACCTATTTTTCATCTAAATCCGATTTTAATCATGAAAAATCCATTTTTCGAGCATAAGAACTCATAAAATTATGAAAATTTCTAGATCATCTAAAACTAATATATGTGAAAACAAATCCAAAACCCACCTGAAAATTCGAAGTTTAGCTAATTTTCGTCCAAAAATGACATTTTTATCATAAAAATCACATTTTAATGCCAATATTATATAAAATGAACAATAAAATCCATAAATTAACCAAAATATCCTAAATACATTTTAGGATCAGAAACTTTATCTTGCAAAAATTAATTTTGTGATATATCATAATAACACAAATTATACAAGTTTTATATGTTAATCTTTATGACTCGGAAAAACTTTTAACCGATTTGCATGCAAACAACCATGGCTCTGATACCAATTGAAGGAAAAGTAGATCTATATACTCAACATATTCATATATGTTTTATTTTAATTTGTCATAAAATTAAATGGTGGATCTTGTGCATGCAAACATCAATAGTTAAGAGAAGAAATCAGTTCCTTACATTGCATGTTTCGGATATTTGGGCACTAGTAAGGTCACCTAACTTACTAGTTCTTGAGCTCTCCAAATGGAAGAACACGGATTCAAATATAGAATCCCTCCCAAAAGCATATACCCAAGGAATCTCTTAATAACTTATATATTTATGAACTAGTAAAATATAAGTTTAAATTAAAATATGACACAAAAATAATTTTGTTCTCTTGAAAATTTCGGTCAAGAGAGGAGATTATGTGTGTTTTATTTCTCTAGATTTCACAAGATGTAGAGAAAGATACATTCCTTACACTAGAAAATGTTATGTGAAAATTGATGAATGAATTAATTGAAAAGAAAAACTCTTTTCTTTTCTCTTAAAGTGGCCGAAAAAATGGCCTTGGGTAGAATGCCCAATGCCTTTTATTTTTGCTCTTCTCAAAAGCTAGGTGTGCATGGCTACTACTTAGATATGATAATTGTGTTTTCCACTCAAGATAAACACACAATATATATCTTACACTCCCTCCATTATTTCGGTACATTCAATATAAAATAGATGGTCCATTTTATTTTGTCATTTGTCAATTTTGTCACATGTAACATGTTACATGACATGTCACAATGTAATGTATTTTTAACATATTAAAAATCAACATACTCATAAAATATGTCATATACAAAATCGACTAGTAATTCGTAATTACTTGTACCAAAATGGTTTATCAATTATAAATCACAGCATCTTGTATTTATAATAAATCATTCATTCAATCTTAATTCAATACCAATTGTTTCGTAAACAATAATTTTATCCAAGTAATAAAACAATTTGATTACTTAGACCGTGTCTAATTTAATCGAATTACAATAAGACACGTTAACTTTACTCACAAAATCATCCGTCAATTTTAAGCAATTTAATTAACCCGTATCGGCATACGATTAATTAAATAATCAATTAAGAGTATTTCCCTATAGGTATGACCTAAGGGGATCAACTGATCACCACCGTCGCACGACAGTAATGTCAAACTCTAGTCAGCCAATCATTACCGATATGTGTGGACCAGTTGACTGTAAAATATTACATCCCACATGTATTCTTAAAATGAGATTTAATAATGATATTTAAATCATGTGATCGCAATATTGTTGAGGACACATTTCCCAACAAGGCTTATGTTAGAAATCTACATCTGATCTCATTACTTAACATATTCTTATATGTTACAAATTAATTTAGTCATAAAATTAACTTAGATCTTATGCATGCAAACTAAATAAGAAAATATAAGAAAATCGATTTCTCACCATCTAAATTTCGGTCATCATATGGGCACCAACAAGATCTCCTTCTTGTTAGTTCTTGAGCTTTCCAATAATGGATGAACATAGATTCAAGTATAGAATCTCTCCCAAAAGCATATACCCAAGGAAAACTCATAAAAACTAATATTATTTAGATCTAGTAACAATATTAGTTTTACTTAAAATATGACACAAAAATAATTTTGTTCTCTCATGTATTTCGGTTTAGAGAGAATAGATGATGGAGTTTTTATTTCTCTAGGATTTTCACAAAAGATAGAGATGGACACATTTGTTACAGTAGAAAAAAAAATGTTAGGTGAAAAATGAATGAATAATAGAAAACCATATGGGTTGCTCTATTGGAGAAAACCGTTTTGGGGGGGGGGCTTTATTGGGTAGCCAATGCATGCAATAGTTGCTCTTCTCAAAAGCTATAGGGTTGCATGGCTAGTATGAGGTAGTAATAATAGTGTTTTCCACTTAAAATAAAAACACAATATACACCTTAAACCCTCCAATTTTTCGGCACTTATAAAATGGAAAGTCCATTTTATATTTTGTCATTTGTCAATTTTGTCACATGTAACATGTTACATGACATGTCACAATGTAATCTATTTTTAACATATTAAAAATCAACATACTCATAAAATATGTCATTTACAAAATCGACTAGTAATTCGTAATTACTTGTACCAAAAGTGTTTCCGAATTATAAACTACAACATTCTGTATTTATAATAATTTATTCATTCTGTTTCAATTGTTTATGTAAACAATAATTTCATCTAAGTAATAAAACAATTCGATTACTTAGACCGTGTCTTATTTAATCATATTACAATAAGATACGTTAATTATACTCACAAAATCATCCGTCAATTTTAAGCAATTTAATTAACTCGTATCGGTATACGATTAATTAAATAATCAATTAAGAGTATTTCCCTATAAGTATGACCTAAGGGGATCAACTGATCACCACCGTCGCACGACAGTAATGTCAAACTCTAGTCAGCCAATCATTACCGATATGTGTGGACCAGTTGAGTGTAAAAATATTACATCCCACATGTATTCTTAAAATGAGATTTAAACATGTGATCATTATGATCGACAATTGTGATCGCATTATTGTTGGAGGACACATATTCCAACAGCTTATGGTGCATAACGTGATCCATTTCTCTTAGAAAAGTGTTTGGTGAATACAAAGTGTAAAACGTGGACTCATCAATCTGATCCATCTTGTATTCGGGTTTAGCGAAGTCAGGATCGTCCTAGACGAGTGCTGGAAAGGAAACAGGAGCAGCACCAGGCGGCCTACTGAGGCGCGAGCCATAGGGCGATATAAGGGAGCCTGTCCAGATTTGAAAACTAGAAATCAGTAGACATGTTTAGGCGCGAGTCAGGTGATGACCCAAAGGGGTGTCTCCTGGTTGTTTTAAATGCTTGTGAAATCGTTTGTAAAAGGGGGTCCAAACCAGTTTTGTCGAAAAGGTCATTGAGACTGCTTTTGTGCTAATGTGAAGAACGAGACTCGGAATAATCATCATTATGTTGATAATATTCGATGTCGGGTTCGGTTTTTCAAGCTTGACATAAATAGTTTTGTAAGAAAGTGATGTGGGTGATGTCGTCGGGTCACATCCAATCAAACACATTTATAATACTCAACATACAACTAGTTAGGGGTAAGTCGAGGTCGATCCATGGGACGGTGTGCTTTGGGTTCTAAGTCTATCTATCTCAATTTATGCTAGTGTCACAATCTGTTTGGGTTTGTAGTTGTGTCCTAGACTAATGCAAGAAATAAAGTAAAGCAAGTAATAAAAGGAAGGATGTAAACAATTGATTAAAAGCACTAGGATGTCATGAGGTCATAGGGGATTCATGGTGTTGATCATACAAACATGTTTACAAAGTTGCAAGCAATTAATGTTGTAAAGGAACCGAGTTGGCTTATGTCTTACGGTTCATAGGAAGAGTTGGGTCCCAGAGCCGAATCGATTAGATTGTACAACACCTACAAGTCGACTTACTTTCCTCCTATTCGACTTCTATGCATGATCTAACAAGACTCGAGTTGGTTTATATCTTACAAGTCTAGTTGAGTAGATAAGAGATGGTTGTAAATGCAAGGATTCATAGGCTTGGCATGTAGGAGCTAGTGTCCTCCACAAATTAGTGTGATAACATTTGTTAATCTCTTACAGGTTCACAAGGGTATACTTCGTATATTTAATCAGTTGATTAACGGTTACCTAATAACGGTTGGCTTGCTAGAAAGTTTGACGTTATTATCATACAGATGGCGGTGATCAACTGGTCCCTAAAGGTCACACCTATAGGATGTGTTTGAGAAATGTGGTTATAGAAATATAATCACATTGATGCCCAAAATGACTAAAAAGTTAGTCAATGTGCTGATGAGATAATTATTTAATAAAATTAAATAATATTAAGTTGAGACGCAATTAATCACAATTCGTAAATTAAATATAATAAGTTATATTTAGTTAAATATATTTAATGTTAGCTTGGACGAATTAATCTGTTAATTCGTAATTAAATATAATCAGTTATGTTTAATATCAACAAGATGAATGTGTCATAGTGGTAATAGTGAGGGTACACAAACCAAGAGGTCATGGGTTCGATACTCACTAGATGACAATTCAACATATTTTATATATTTTTGGAAAGACCAAGAATAAGGAGAATAATCTCCTTATTTCGGTCAGTTAGGCCGAAAATTAGGAGAGATTTATTCTTTCCTAATTGACTCCTAATTTCGGCTACTATAAGAAAGAAAGGGTGAAAATTCTTCTACCCTAATTCTTTTTCTTTGACCTTGCCTCCTCTCTCATCAGAAAAACACAAAACAACTAAATTTTACAGAAAATTTTAGATCGATTTCTAGCATAAATCAAAGGGCATATCTCATATCGTCTTGGGTGCAACTAATAGGCGAATATCAATTTTGATATTGTTCTTAGGCCAATTTTGCTAGGACCGAAGGTTAATTCTAAATCCTTTATACTTTGTTTATGTATTTTGTTTATGACCATTGATCATCATTGTTAAACTCGTTATAATCCTTCTAGTTTAAGGGAAGTATACAGATTATTCCCACAAGTGGTATCAGAGCATTAGGCCACGATTTTATTTTTTATGATTTTCATAAAATATGTATGTAAACAATGGGGATTTCGAAAAAAAAAAAAAATTTTAGGTTTTTCGGCTGAAATTTTTTTATGCCGAGAGAATTTTTTTTTCGGCCTGTTTTTCCTTTGTTGATGATTTATTTCCATTTGATTCATATGAATTATTGTTTTAATATGTTAAGATGATAATAAAATGAATTTGTAGATACCTTGATTTAATTCAGATTAAATTAAATTGTTAATGGAATAATCATGTCGATGAGACAAGAACTTGTTTTTGCTATATAGTTTTAGCTTATAAGATTAATCATGTTCATTAATTCACTTGCTAAATCACGTTCTATATGGCAACTGTAAACATTTTCTTCATCGGTTTTGTTTTAGGGCAATTTTTGCCGCAAGTTTTTTTTTTGTGACGGCTGTTTTATTTTTTTTTTTGCCGTTGTTGTTTTTTTTTTCTGTTCGGTACTGTTCACCGTGAACAGTGTTCATAAAAAAAAAAAAAAAACTGTTATTTGGGGTGTTTTTTTTTTTTTTGCCGAAACTAAAAGAAAAGAAAAGGAAAGTTTTTTTCTTTCCTTGTTTTTGCCTTATTTCCGAAAAAAAAAAAATTATTGGCTGTTTTTTTTGTCAGCCGTGAGCTGAGTTTACAAATAAAAAAAAAAATTTGTTTTCCTTTTGCCGAGACCCAAAAGGAAGAAAAATTGGATTTTGTTTTTTTTTGTTTTGGCCAATTAGTTATTGTGAACCGGTTCACAATTTAAAGATATCTAGTTATTTTAAAGTAGTTTAAAATTTTGACGGATTGAATTCATATTACAAGTTTAATATGGATTAAGAATGAAATTAATGTGATTAAATTGCGGAATTGTCACTTAATTTAATTTAAATAGGTGGTTTGTATAAATTAATCAACATAATTAAAGAATTGTGTAATGCATGTTTAATTTATTTTAGTTGATGCTTTTAATTTTGTTGAATGAATCGAATGAATTTTATTTTATTTACGTATTTAATTTTGCAATCGGTTGTAATTTGTAATACTTAGTGTGGCCTTAGTCAAATTATGTTTTCGTAATGAAGGAAACATGATTTTTATGTAATTATGAGATCTCGAATCTCTTTTATTTTAGTTTTGGGTTTTGAAATTAGAATGTAATAAATAGGTCAATTATGTAATTTTATTTATTGTAATTTCAAAGAAGACTAAAGATGAAGATTCAAGCTCACTCCCGCTACATGGATCAAGATGGAACATCAAGACAAGCTTCTCGGGTCCAAGGATGGATTCCAAACTTGTATTTATTGTTCATTTTGATAGGATAGGCCACACTAGGACTTTTACTTTTTTTTTTTTTTTTTTTTTTTTTTTTTTACGTTTTTCATTATTATTGCGTTTCATTCACATGTTAGTAATTGCATCATTTTCCGCCTAAAACCAAACCACCTACTACTAAAATGCATGAAAACTGACTCATTTAGGTTGTATGTTAGTTTTCATGGACATGCAGATGTCACAGTCTTTAAGCCATCACCTTAGTTTAATCATTCTCGCATGCTAGATTATAGTTCACTTAATATGAATTAAAATAAAGTTGATGGGATCTTCCTTTAAAACGGAAATTGAGATTAGTCTTTATAAGGGCAAACATCTATGAATCCCTTCTTCGTCGGTAGGCCTAATATGACCCCCTCTACGTTGGGTAAGTAGTTGTGTTGACTTAGTTTACCTCAACATCATAGTCCGAAGAGTTTCTCGTGATTATGATGGACTATAGATAGAATTTACAGAAATTTATCGACCAAGAATTCTAACAGTAGAATTAGCTAAAAGGTTAGCTTATCAATTTACAGAGAATTGAGTCTTTGGGTCATTTATATAATTCTTGAGGGAGGTCAATTGTATAAATGTTTTGAGTCTTCGCGTTATGACATTAGTTCATTAGACTTAAAATAAAAACGATGCACATGCTTATTATTTTATTCTTCTTTCGCAGTGTAGAACACGTTTATTATCAATAATACTGTTACAACAAATGGCTGGAAATAACGCAATCCCAATGCCTAGTGCCACACTAGATCGTCCGTCCTGGCTTAAGATGTTCATGGACCAAATGAATCACCCACTCGATCAAGAATGATGGGTCCAATTTTGCGGACTGGGAGGCGGCACTACGGAATGCTGCCATTGCTGACGGTAAGCTCAGGTATTTAAGTGAGCCAATACCGGTCAACCCAGGCCCAAATGCAGGAGCCAACGAGTCACTCGCTTATTGTGATTTCGTTATGGAAGCGGGTGCGATAAAGAACGTACTCATATTTGCAATGGAAACCAATTTGCAGAGACGCTTCATTGCCCAAGGTGCAAACAAGATTTTCACCACACTCACTAACGAGTTCTCAAAGGCACCGAGAATCGTTACATATGAGCATGCCTGTCGCTTCTTTGATGCGAAACTCCAGAAGGGCCAACCAGTTAGCCCACACATTCTTCACATGATTGAGAATGTCGAGAAGCTGGAGGCACTGAATTGTAAGATCAGTGAGAGCATTGTCATTGACCGAATGCTTCATTCTCTTCATGATGTTTTTCCCTTTTCAGGGCAAACTACTATATGAACGACTTGAAAAAGAGTCCTCATGAGCTACACTCCCTTCTCGTACAGACCGAGAAGGATATGAAATTGAATGGGAGCGTGAAGCAGGATGTTCTCACGATTTACAACAAAGGTAAGGGTAAGGGTAAGGGCAAGGCTCATGGCGACCTAGCTGTAGGTAAGCCAAAGTTTAAGAAGCCAGGAAACGGTAAGAGTGCGCCTGGTGAGACTAGTGGCTCACAGGGCAAGACAAAGAGCAAGGGCGGTGACATAGAGTGCCACCATTGTCACAAGACTAGACATTGGAGGAGGAACTGTCCCGTCTACCGTGAGGACATCAAGGCAGACCGCGTCGTTCCTGTTGGTATGTCATCTTATATTCATATGATTGAGATTAACCATGCAAGTTTCGGAACTTGGGTACTAGATACTGGTTGTGGTTCTCATCTGTGTAATCATTTGCAGGGCCTAAAGAACATCATACCTCTCGAAAAAGGTGTTGTGGACCTGCGAGTCGGGAATGGAGCACGAGTTGCTGCTGCCTCGAAGGGAACATATGTAATCCAACTCCCTAGTGGTTTTGAGTTATCTTTAAATAACTGTTACTATGTATCCAGTTTATCTAAGAATATTATTTCTGTTTCCGTACTTGCTAAAGACGGTTTTACATTTTCAATAAAGGATAATAGTTGTATTTTCTCTTTTAATGAAATGATTTATGGCAAAGCAGTTTTCATGAATGGAATTTATATCTTAGATCAAACCACGAAAGTATTACAAATGAATAATAAGAAATTAAAGGTTGGTAACAAAGATCAAACCTATCTATGGCATTGTCGAATGAGACACATAAATGAGAAACACGTGAAGAAACTCGTCGATAATGGCACTATTCCCGCATTCGGATTTTCTACATATGGCACGTGTGAATCATGTCTAATTGGGAAGATGACTCGAATTTCCTTCAAAGGTGTTGGAATGCGCGCTAGTGACCTATTAGGACTCATACATACGGACGTATGTAGACCTATGTCAATTACCGCTAGAGATGGCTATAGATATTTTATCACTTTCACGGACGATTTGAGTAGATACGGATATGTCTACTTAATGAAGCATAAAAGTGAGTCCTTTGAGAAATTCAAGGAATACCAGAATAGGGTACAGAACCAACTGGGTAGAAAGATTAAAGCACTTCGTTCAGATCGGGGTGGCGAATATCTTTCAAATGAGTTTGATCAACACCGAAAGATCGTGGAATCGTTTTGCAGTTAACTCCACCTGGAACACCTCAATTGAATGGTGTGTCCGAACGGAGAAATCGAACCTTACTTGATATGGTTCGATCCATGATGAGTCACACGGTAGTGCCTGATTCATTACGGGGTTATGCTCTTTTATCAGCCGCTCTTATACTTAACCGAAGTCCGTCTAATGCTGTCGACAAGACTCCATATGAAATGTGGAAGGGAACGGTCCCTAACTTGTCCTTTATTCGGGTTTGGGGCTGCGAGGCTTATGTCAAGTGGAGACACGAGTATAAGCTGGGCCCGCGATCGGTCAAGACATACTTTATAGGTTATCCAAAAGGAACATTTGGTCATTACTTCTATTCGCCTACCGAACATCGAGTTTTTGTTGCGGCTAGTGTGACGTTCTTAGAGAAAGAATTTCTCGAGAACAAGTCGAGTAATAGAACCTTCGAGCCGCATCGGAGATTCCAGGAACCAACAACCGAGGAACAGATGGAGGAAGTCATGTACCTCCAACGATGATACGGTTAATATTCCTGAGGAACCTAGGAGGTCGGGTAGAGACTCTCATCCTCCGGACAGATACATTGGTATGGTCGAGGAGAATGATGTTTTACTTCTAGAAAGTAATGAACCCGCAACCTATAAAGGTGCTATGGCCTGTTCTGACTCAAAGCTATGGCTCGAAGCCATGCAATCCGAGATGGACTTCATGTATGAGAATAACGTATGGGATCTAGTTGATATACCTAATAAGGTAAAACCTCTACAGTGCAAATGGCTTTACAAAATAAAGCATTCTGTAGACGCGCAACCAGATATCTATAAGGCACGACTTGTGGCAAAAGGTTTCACTCAAGTGCAAGGATTGCATTATGATGAGATTTTTGCACCTGTAGTCATGTTACGTTCCATTCGGATAATCTTAGCGATTGCCGCATTTCATGATTATGAGATTTGGCAAATGGATGTGAAAACCACCTTCTTAAACGGTTATTTGGAGGAAGAGTTGTACATGGTGCAACCCGAAGGTTTCATAGATCCTAAACATCCTAAGAAAGTATGCAAGCTTAAGCGTTCCATTTATGGACTTAAGCAAGCTTCTCGGAGTTGGAATCATCGTTTCGACGAAGTGATAAAAGAGTATGGTTTCACTCGATCGGTCGAAGAACCATGCTTATATATCAAGTCGAGTGGGAGCAAGATTGTATTCTTGATATTATATGTCGATGACATACTCTTGATTGGGAATGACATTCCTCTCCTATCTTCGGTTAAAGAATGGTTGAAGAACCATTTCCAGATGAAAGATCTGAGTGAGGCACAGCGTATTTTGGGAATCCGTATCTACGGAGATAGATCACGACGGACGTTATCACTTAGTCAGGAGTCTTATTTGGATAAGGTTCTTGAGAGGTTCAGCATGACCAACACCAAGAAGGGGAACCTTCCTATGACGACTGGGATGCAGTTGAGCAAGTCTCAGTCACCCACGACGCCTGAAGGGATAGAGCGCATGAGTCGTGTTCCTTATGCATCTGCAATAGCATCGATCATGTATGCCATGATATGCACACGTCCAGACGTGGCATATGCATTCAGTATGACGAGTCGGTACCAAAAGACTCCAGGTGAAACACACTGGAGGCGATACTAAGCTATGCGCAACCGGTTACGCAGATGCTATCTTTCAAACGGATCGAGATGATTCAAAATGTCAGTCCGGGTTCGTCTTCACTCTTAATGGTGCTGCGGTCAGCTGGAAGAGTTCCAAACAGAGTGTTGTAGCAGATTCTACTACTGAATCCGAGTACTATGCCGCTTCGGAGGCAGCAAAGGAAGCGATATGGATGCGTCAATTCTTACAAGGGCTTTCGGTAGTTCCTAGTTCGAATGACCCGATCACCATCTATTGTGACAATAGAGGTGCCATCTTCCAGGCTAAGGAGCCAAAGTCTAGCAACAAATCTAGACATGTACTTCAGAAGGCTCGCCTGATCCGTGATTACGTGGAGCAAGAAGAGATAGTGATTGACAAGATTGCGACGGATGATAACATCGCGGATCCTCTCACCAAACCGTTGAATTATGATAAGCATGTAGGGCATGTAAATTCCATGGGAATTAAACATGTTCCTGAGTTGTAGTACTTGATTATGGATTTGATACATTATCTTTTTCATATACTATTTATAACTTCATCGTTTAATATATAATATTTTGTTTTTCATGTGGATTGTACTGACAACATTGAACACCACAGAGTGAATCAATTACATTATATTTGTTTTGGTCCGTAATCGCCAATGTGAGCCGATAACTCCGGTTATTATATTGTGCATCGATTGATGGTGGGTTCAACGAGCCATAAGTCAAACGGTTGATCGATCGATCACGATACGAGATTATGACGATACCTCGTAGGACAATTTTTTGTGACAACGTAATGGAGTCCTAAATGTTTAATAACATTCGATGCCAGGTCATGGATAGGACATCCATTGTGTTCCTAGAGTCGATTCTTTTGACTATCGACCGTCTCTTGAGATTAAGGCGCTTTTGGGTGACTTTGGTTTCTTTCTCACGATCGCAGAATCGGGAGGCTAAGTAGATTTTTTCTTGGTCATTTCA
Source organism: Silene latifolia (assembly GCF_048544455.1). Taxonomy (NCBI): domain Eukaryota; kingdom Viridiplantae; phylum Streptophyta; class Magnoliopsida; order Caryophyllales; family Caryophyllaceae; genus Silene; species Silene latifolia. The sequence goes on along the minus strand of NC_133531.1, from coordinate 87,929,339 downwards.
TACTGTGCTTACATCTGCAGGATTCTAGTTGAGGAAAATATCCAACCCTTATCAGGTATAGTTATTTCTCAGGGTCACTCGAGGAGTTGTAACTGAAATGCATGGCCATGCTCGAATGTTGATTCGTTTATCAGTTAAGTTACTCTCTAGTCGGGGAAACTACTCTTGATATTGATCGCTTGTAAAATACGACCTTTGTTAATTCGGATTTGCAAATTGTTTTACATTGAGTGGGAGAAATTTATAGGATATGAGAATCGGTTATCGCACATACACTTGTGAGGACAAGTGGGAGTTTGTTGGAGCTAGTGTCCTCCACAAATTAGTGTGATAACATTTGTAAATCTCTTACAGGTTCACAAGGGTATACTTCGTATATTTAATCAGTTGATTAACGTTTACCTAATAACGGTTGGCTTGCTAGAAAGTTCGACTTTATTATCATACAGATGGCGGTGATCAACTGGTCCCTAAAGGTCACACCTATAGGATGTGTTTGAGAAATGTGGTTATAGAAATATAATCACATTGATGCCCAAAATGACTAAAAAGTTAGTCAATGTGTTGATGAGATAATTATTTAATAAAATTAAATAATATTAAGTTGAGACAATTAATCACAATTCGTAAATTAAATATAATAAGTTATATTTAGTTAAATATATTTAATGTTAGCTTGGACGAATTAATCTGTTAATTCGTAATTAAATATAATCAGTTATGTTTAATATCAACAAGATGAATGTGTCATAGTGGTAATAGTGAGGGTACACAAACGAAGAGGTCATGGGTTCGATCCTCACTAGATGACAATTCAACATATTTTATATATTTTTGGAAAGACCAAAAATAAGGAGAATAATCTCCTTATTTCGGTCAGTTAGGCCGAAAATTAGGAGAGATTTATTCCTTCCTAATTGACTCCTAATTTCGGTTACTATAAGAAAGAAAGGGTGAAAATTCTTCTACCCTAATTATTTTTCTTTGACCTTGCCTCCTCTCTCATCAGAAAAACACAAAACAACTAAATTTTACAGAAAATTTTAGATCGATTTCTAGCATAAATCAAAGGGCATATCTCATATCGTCTTGGGTGCAACTAATAGGCGAATATCAATTTTGATATTGTTCTTAGGCCAATTTTGCTAGGACCGAAGGTTAATTCTAAATCCTTTATACTTTGTTTATGTATTTTGTTTATGACCATTGATCATCATTGTTAAACTCGTTATAATCCTTCTAGTTTAAGGGAAGTATACAGATTATTTCCCACATGGCATTTCATCAAACATAACATGTGCATAAAGTTGACATCACAACAAGCAAGCAGTTTGATTATGAAAACATATTAGATTAAGCATGAATCATTCCCCATGTTGGTTTCCCTAATTACCCACTAATCCTACCTAAAGAGACTACTCACTCATTATCATGGAGAACATGCCATTAATGGTGTCAAACATAACAACAAGTGTAAACATGATAAGAGAATGAGGAAATAAACAATAAAGAGTAAAGGGTAAAAGAATTATACCAAACTTGAGATGATTCCAAATAATAAAGCAAAGAATAATAGAAGAAACTTGATTGATTGATGAAGAGTTGTCAATTCTCCAATAATAACCCAATAATCTTTAATTACCCAATAATAAACTTGAATAATAAACTTGAACAATAGTTAAGGAAAGATTAATGTGTAATTTGTGGAAAGATTAAAGGATAATCTATTCTAATCTACTCCTAATCTAATCTAAGGAAGGATTGATTTAATCTAAGAAAGCTTGATTTAATCTAAGGAAACTTGATGATTTTATTATTACAAATGGGGTATATATAATAGAGCATCATTAGGTTAAGCAAGGGTAAAGTAGTAATTTAACAATGCTAATTTTTGGGTAGGGAATCGTCGGTCTCAAGAGAGACTCCGGTCTCCTTTTCGCCGGTCTTTGAAAAATATGCGCATCCTTCATAGAACAAGAAGAACACGAAAGTTGCTGTAAGGGAATCCGAGCGGATTGGTCTCGGGACGCTCGAATTCTGGGCTGTGTAATTATTTTTTTCTTTCGGTCTAACAATCCGAGCGTCTTGAGGGGAAGACGGGCGGATTGGGTGAATCCGAGCGTCTTGAGGGGAAGACGGGCGGATTGTGTCTCAGGAATCCGAGCGTCTTGAGGGGAAGACGGGCGGATTGTGTCCCAGGAATCCGAGCGTCTTGTGTCTCGGGACGAGCGGATTGGCGGACAGCTTCTTTGTTTGACCTCGGATTGTAAAACGGACGTCATTTTCTCATCCGGGCTCCTATTAGAGTGATTAAAAAGCCTAGATCACTTGTTTTTTCGACGCCGTTCCATCTAGCATGATTTCAGAGCCAAAGGAGCAACTCTTGGTTTGTTTCCGAGCAATTTCGTCTTGCATTGACTTCCTTCTCGTCATCCTTGCTTTTTAACCCTATGATCCTTCTATATACTCTTTATTCCTACATCCTTGGCCATCATTCTTGTATCCTCTTCATACTAGTCCATCTAATATCGTCCAAAAGATTCTAAATATGCACGGAAGACGGGAATTTCCACCTAATTACCTTCTTTCCTACAATACATACGAAATGCACTAGGAAAGCAAAATAGAAAGCATTTGACGGATAAAATGGCTATGGAATGGTATAATAGTATGCAAAATGGGTTCAATTTAGGGACTAAATGTGCGCAAGTAATGTTCACATCAAATATCCCCAAACTGAACCTTTACTCGTCCCGAGTAAAGAGGTGACAAAAACTAGACCTTTATTTAAACTATCCTAATAATATAACCGATATGAGACAATTAGTAGGTCTCACTCCGCCCCTTCAACTCACAACAAGACAACCATGAGGTAGGATGCCTTCTTGCAAGGCAATGTGGGTCTTGCCAAAATGGCGACACATCCAAGCATTAAAGCACACAACATCAAGTAATGGATGCATCTACAAAAGAATAGCTACTTTCCTCATCTAAGTGGCGGAAATTATCTACAAGGGAAGCAATTCAAGGGTACACACTCCTTCATAGATGCAATTTCTTCAAACTACTAATCCTTCAAGGATACCAATAAATCACCTCCAAGTTGTGTCAAGCTAGGGTACATTTGTCCTCAATCGTTAAATGCTTTTGTCAAGAATAGACTCCCTATGGTGTTAGAAACACTGGAGGATCGCGGAATTCCCCCTCTTGCCTAGACAAGAAGAAGGGTCGTCCCCTCTCTACCATGAACAAAAATGGATACGATGGATAAAGGGATCAATAGATATTTGAGTTTCATTTGGGAGTTTGCTTTGTTGTTGTTTTTCCCCCCAATTTCTTGTGGCATATAACATTTGAGAACACTTTCTTTTTGCCATTTCTTTTGATGTTTGTCATTTTAATACTTGACAACTTTCAACTTTTCTTTGCATTTTCTTTTGAACATTTTCAAAGTCACCCCATATGTAGTGAGGGTGCCTTATATTTGAAGCATATGAGTTTTCATTTTTGTTACTCCTCTTTTCTTTTGATGCAATTTGCAAACTTTTTCAATTTCTTTTCTTTTCTTGAACTCAAATTTTTGAACAATTTCTTTTCTATGCCCATTCCCTTGGATGACAAAATATGGTAGAACATGGATGAATGATGGTTGCATGGTTTCAAGGGTCACCTTAGAATAAACGGTAGCCAAGGAGTTATCACACCACAAGGTACTCTTGACCAGGCCTTAATCCATGGGTCAAAGGATACTAATATGACACATCCTAGGGTGTTTTACAAGTATTCTAACAAGCAAAGTATTAAGAAGAAAAAGCATCTACTAGGGCTTATATACACTTGTCAAGATTCCCAAGTAGACGGTTTCACAAAATTTTTCTAACATGCAAACTACGTGCCATGATGCAACTATCATATATACATCCTAATGCATATGCTTCTACCAACTAATATGTCATATAAACTAAATGCAACTCCTAACAACATATAGATACACAAACCGCAACAACAAAATACACCACATCCTCCTTGACAAGTAAGCCCATCCTTCTCATATGAATAATGAAGAAGAAATGGAAGGGAAATAGAGATGAGAGCGATCATACCAAGCGGTCTTCATTTTCCCTTGCTAATGCCTCAAATGTAGTGTTGTATCTATGTGAGAAGAGAACAAAAGCACAAGTATATACAATTCTACACTACTAAATTAAAGAACATGTTTTTGGTTTTTGAAATTTTCAAATTTTTATGGATTTTGTTTTTATGAAATTAAAAGACATATTTTTGTGATTTTTTGAAATTTTCTAATTTTTATGCATTTTTGGAATATAAATTCCCATCTCCTACTTTATTTTGGACATTGTCCTCAATGTACATGTAGGAGTAGGAATAAAAAAGGAAATACATGTTTTTGGATTTTTGATTTTTTGAAATAAAGTACAATTGCAATGATATGGTATGAAGGAATGCATGCTCTAATAACTAAATGCAATTCTATATGAGATATATAACAAATGAATGCAATCTAAACTATACTATGTGATGCATGTTTTCTAGTAAACTATGGTCACCTATGATCAAACCTCCCCAAACCGATTTAAACACTATTTCGAGTGTACAAAAGAATATGATTGGTCATTAGTAACTATGCATGAATTCTAGTCTATATGAAACTAACTACATGAATCGTGTGAGATATATATAATGCAACTATACTGATGCCTGTCGTTGTGTGCACCAAAAATAATATTTATAATCCAAACTACTACTATAGCTAGTGGCAGTCAGGGTCGAACCATATGGAGGCGATGTAATTAATAATTGTCGGATTTTAGTCTTTAAAGTAACAAGTGAGTGGGGGTTTGATTTGATTTGGTCTATATCTAAAGGCAATAAAAGACAGTAAACTAAATAAACGGATGAAATCAAATATTAAAAGGGTACTAAGATGGTCGGTTCACTATAGTTTCGGCGGCAGTATACTAGGTAGGTCTAAACCAAACACGTGAGACGGGAAAATAAGAAGTCCTCTCGGTCCATTCTCAACAGGTAGCATCTTTCGATCTCGCTACAGGTCCCTAATATCACTAATACTAACTTTCGTCCTGAAAAGTGATTTAAAAGGCTAATTTAACTCATCTCTCGATCTTATTAATTTAGTCGTCTTAATTAGGTAGGCTATCTCCCTTCTCTATCTTTCGATCTTTCTTGGGTCGGTCAATTCCTAAACATTCAACTAGTCGCGTGCACTAGGTTCGTCAAACATATGAATTAAATTAATTAAAACGAAGGTAAAACTCACGTGGCCAGTCGATCGACCCGGGAACCCAGTCGATCGACCGTGGCGCGATTCCAGGTCTCCCTATTCTATTGCCGCCTATACTACAGATTCCCTACATCCTAACACAAGGGTATTTAGCTACTCATACTAGAAATAATGACAGCAGTAAACTTAACAATTAAAACATTCGAATTCATACTTAAATTAATTAAATGAACAATTAACATAAAACAATAATTTGGCTTCGGGAGATCTAACCTAGCAATTCTATACTACGAAAGAAAGCAATAAACTGAATATTAGAACAGAAGAATACCGTATAGAGGAATTGTAAAGGAAAGATCAAAACCGAATGCAAATAGAAACTTTATTAATGAAAGAACAATAATCTGTAGAACCCTAATTATAAATGATAAACTAAAACTGAATATAAAACTGGATTCCCCTTATGAAAACATCAGGTTACGTTATATAGGAATATAACATAACACTTATTCCTAAACCTAATATACAATGGGCTTTGGAATTCTCGTTCTATTTCTTTAATTTGCGCATCAGCTTGTATGATGGTCGATCGACCATGCAAGGCAGTCGATCGACCGGTCTGTGCTGAACAGTAGCCTCTGATCTTCATGCTCTAGTCGATCGACCATAGGAGGCAGTCGATCGACTGGAGTAGTTGGTACTTGGCTTCTAATTCTTCACAAAATTATCTTTCAGGCATCAAAATGCGCACCAAGTTCATTTCTTGAGTAAATACTTCACGTCAAATGCAATGCAAAGTACTCGAGGACGGATTTAGCTTGATTTCCGCTGGATTTTTCACATTTCTGTAATAATGTACAAAAACACGAAAGTAGACGGAAATGGGGAGAATAGTAGCATAAACTACATAAATGAGCTCCGAAATGCGTGTAAAATAGGGTGTAAAACATCATATAAATGACACGCATCAAACTTCCCCAAACCAAACCCTTGCTTGTCCCCAAGCAAGAACTAGACTCGATCCTAAAACCTAATGGAACGAGTTCAATCTCAGAGCGAAATGCAAACCGAATAGCCTAAACCAATTTAATGCAACAACTAACAATCAATTAGCAATATGAATCATGCTAACGAGTTATGTAGTCGTTAAAAACTTACTGAACCGTCAATTGTAGAGACTTAACAAATCGGACTCTCACGGGTCGCTCATATCACACATAAATACAGGTGAGTATATGTAAAGATAGAAAGAATTCATTTTGTAATGACACTCACCTAACTACGACCTATAAGAACATGCCTGCAATATAATATGAAAATAATCTCTACAATCGTACTTATGCATTCCAACCAATCAAATGACCATGACACATGCCGAGGTAAATATGGATATGTGAGGTATGGGTAAGAAGAGGCTAAGATAAATTTGGATAAAAACAGAGTTAAAAGCCAAGCTAGTAACTAAGGGAACCAAATCATAACAACTTCCAACTTCTTGCTCAAAATTTTAATCGAAACGGTGCTAATAGCAAGCACAAAACTCACAATCTCCATAATTAATCAACTCCCCATAAGATGATAATAGAGCATGGGATTAAAATCACCAACTGATCAAAACTCTAACCACGTGATTTTGATTTTCTCTTTTCTCGGGCTTCGGTCGATCGACCAAGATGGCCAGTCGATCGACCGCCCTCTACAGTATAGCACTCATTTTTTCCTTTTTTTTCCTTTTTCGAATCATTTTTCTTCTCTCTTTTTTTTTTCAATTCTATTTTTTCTTTTTTCTTTCCTTCCTTTTTCATCTTCCCATCAACATCTCAAAAGAGCGTATGCAACCAAAAATGAAGTAACAATCCCAAGAATGTAAACTACTAGCTTGACAAGGGCAGGCTAAATGTAGGATGTAGTAACGGGACAAAAAGGCTATTTCTGGCAGTGTGAGGCTTATGGGAAAAAAATGAATAATGGGATTACCTCTTCCACATGTGTCAACTAACCACGAACCCGAATGCATACAGATATTAAGCAGATTAAGTTCATATTTATGCAAATTTGTGTAACATGTCTTATAAGGAGTAACTACTCACAATCCTAAACAAACTGGTCATGGATAACACCAGTTATAGGCTCTAAACCTCAGAATATGATGCAGTTTGCCAAAATTCTAAGTCAACTCTCAAGTTCAGCAAATAATTAACGAAAATTCGTAGATTATGCATATGATTCTACTAATAACATGTCAATTAGCAAGGCTTAGGCAAAAAAACCAGCTGAAAATGCAATGTCATCATTGAAATACTACCGTTCTGACTCGACCTATATGCTAAAATAAACGTGCATTTTTTTGAAATTATTGAATTTTTCAATTTTTTTGGTTTTTCTGTATATATAAGAGAAAATGAAATAACAATGCTAGACAAAAATGTAAACGTGAATGCAAGCAAATGAAATGCGACGCAAAACCCTTCCCCAAACCAAATCACACAATGTCCCCATTGTGCAAAATTATGTAATGAAATAAAAGGAAAATGGGAATTTGCGTTAAATTAACTAAACATGACATGAAGTAAGAACTCGGAAACTCACAAGACTTTAAGCACAGCAAAAGGAAACCTCCCCAAACCAGCGTGAGCTAGGAGGTTTCAGTAGCTAGCAGTGCTACCAATAAGTACCTGAAAAGAACAAACAAAAGTACCACGCATAAAACCGAGAAAACAATTTATGAAACGCAAAATTATGTATAAAATAAAGAAATGGAAGAAAACAGAAATGAGTCGGAGAATAAAGTGGAGAAAAGGCTCCCTCAACTCCGCAAATCGATCAAACACAGCAGGGGAATGATTGAAAACAGGTACAACAGCGCAGGGTGGTCGATCGACCACATCACCCAGTCGATCGACCAGGGTGAACAGGAACAGAAGCTCCTGGAAGTCGCAGCTCAGTCGATCGACCATACTGGCCAGTCGATCGACTGAAAAACCTGCTGTAAGTTCTAATTCATGGTGTTGATCATACAAACATGTTTACAAAGTTGCAAGCAATTAATGTTGTAAAGGAACCGAGTTGGTTTATGTCTTACGGTTCATAGGAAGAGTTGGGTCCCGGAGCCGAATCGATTAGATTGTACAACACCTACAAGTCGACTTACTTTCCTCCTATTCGCCTTCTATGCATGATCTAACAAGACTCGAGTTGGTTTATATCTTACAAGTCAAGTTGAGTAGCTAAGAGATGGTTGTAAATGCAAGGATTCATAGGCTTGACATTTCATCAAACATAACATGTGCATAAAGTTGACATCACAACAAGCAAGCAATTTGATTATGAAAACATATTAGATTAAGCATGAATCATTCCCCATGTTGGTTTCCCTAATTACCCACTAATCCTAGCTAAAGAGACTACTCACTCATTATCATGGAGAACATGCCATTAATGGTGTCAAACATAACAACAAGTGTAAACATGATAGGAGAATGAGGAAACAAACAATAAAGAGTAAAGGGTAAAAGAATTATACCAAACTTGAGATGATTCCAAATAATAAAGCAAAGAATAATAGAAGAAACTTGATTGATTGATGAAGAGTTGTCAATTCTCCAATAATAACCCAATAATCTTCAATTACCCAATAATAAACTTGAATAATAAACTTGAACAATAATTAAGGAAATATTAATGTGTAATTTGTGGAAAGATTAAAGGATAATCTATTCTAATCTACTCCTAATCTAATTTAAGGAAGGATTGATTTAATCTAAGAAAGCTTGATTTAATCTAAGGAAACTGGATGATTTGATTATTACAAATGGGGTATATATAATAGAGCATCATTAGGTTAAGCAAGGGTAAAATAGTAATTTAACAATGCTAATTGTTGAGTAGGGAATCACCAGTCTCGGGACGCTCGGAATCTGGGCTGTGTAATTATTTTTTTTCTTTCTGTCTTACAATCCGAGCGTCTTGAGGGGAAGACGGGCGGATTGGGTGAATCCGAGCGTCTTGAGGGGAAGACGGGCGGATTGTGTCTCAGGAATCCGAGCGTCTTGAGGGGAAGACGGGCGGATTGTATCCCAGGAATCCGAGCGTCTTGTGTCTCGGGACGAGCGGATTGGCTGATAGCTTCTTTGTTTGACCTCGGATTGTAAAACGGACGTCATTTTCTCATCAGGACTCCTATTAGAGTGATTCAAAAGCCTAGCTCACTTGTTTTTTCGACGCCCTTCTATCTAGCATACTTTCAGAGCCAAAGGAGCAACTCTTGGTTTGGTTCCGAGCAATTTCTTCTTACATTGACTTCCTTCTCGGCATCCTTGCTTTTTAACCCTATGATCCTTCTATATACTCTTTAGTCCTACATCCTTGGCCATAATTCTTATCTCCTATTCATACTATTTCATCTAATATCGTCAAAAAGCTTCTAAATATGCACGGAAGACGGGAATTTCCGCCTAATTACCTTCTTTCCTAGAAAACATACGAAATGCACTAGGAAAGTAAAATAGAAAGCATTTGACGGATAAAATGGCAATGGAATGTTATAATAGTATGCAAAATGGGTTCAATTAATTGAAAAGTTGAAGGCGATGAGGAAGGGTTGGTACAAGCGAAGCATTTTTTGGGAGCTTCCTTATTGGACGACATTGTTAATTCGACATAACTTGGATGTCATGCACATTGAGAAGAATTTTTTTGAACAATTAATTCATACAGTGATGGATGTAAAAGGAAAAACATCCGATACTCCAAATAGAAGAAAAGACTTACCTTTATTTTGTAATCGGCCAAATTTAAATATTCGTAACAATGGGGAAGTGCCAAAAGCTCCTTTCACTCTAGATAAGGATCAAAAGAGGGTCTTGTGTGAATGGGTATCTAACTTGAAGTTTCCAGATCGGTATGCATCTGACTTGAGTAGATGTGTCGATTTACAAGGCCTTAGGTTGCGTGGGCTCAAAAGTCATGATTGTCACGTGTTCATGGAGCGTTTACTACCTGTCGCGCTGAAAAGATTGTTGCCGGTTAACGTATGGAACGCAATAACTGAGATAAGTCGGTTTTTTCGACACTTGTGTGCTTCAACTATAAAATTTGATGAAATGGAAAGACTAGAGAATAACATTGCCGAGATACTCTGCAAATTAGAGAAAGTTTTTCCACCTTCATTTTTCAATTCAATGGAGCATTTACCGGTCCACTTGGCATATGAAGCAAAAGTCGGTGGTCCTGTTCAATATAGATGGATGTATCCATTTGAGAGGTAATGTGTATAACTCACATATAACAAACTTTAATAACGTTATATATCTATATAACTAATTTTACTATTATATACTATATAACTAATTTGAAAAATACTAGGTTTCTCAATCATATAAAGAGAAAAGTTAAAAGTAAAGCTCGGGTGGAAGGTTCCGTTTGCAATGCTTATTTGATCGAAGAGATATCCAACTTTTGTGCTCTATACTTTGAAGATCATGTAGACACAAAAATAAGAGATTTGGAAATTGGAATAGAAGAGCAAGTTGAGCCAAATCTCCCGGATCTTTTCAAACCCATCAAAGGAGGTCCGTCCTCAAAAGGTCGTAAGAGGTACTTAGATGGTAAAGAGTATGATCGTGCTCACTTGTATGTTCTTTGTAATTGCGAAAGCCTGGGAGATTATGAAGAGTAAGTTAACTCACTTTTACCTTTTCCAAATATCATGTTGAATAGAAAAGATATTTTATGCTAAGATATATTTCGTAGGAACTTTGAGGAATTCATCTCTGAACAACATCCAAACTTAAGTTCCAATGAAATTTGGAGTACATATGAAGAACAATTTCCGGAATGGTTTAAAAACGAAGTGAGTTAAATATAAATAATTGTTTACGCACAATTTAGTTATATCCACAATATTCATATATTAACATAATTTATTTCAAATAGGTTCATACATCAAACACTGAAGATGATTTATTACAAGCTTTATCGATGGGTCCTTCTAGTATGGTGACAACTTGGAAACGTTTTTCTCTTAATGGTTTTAACTTCCACACTTTTAAATATGGGAAACACAAAACTACCATGAATTACGGTGTATGTGTTGATTCTATTGATGGTATGGAGTATTACGGTATCTTAGATGAAATTATTGAGTTGACTTATGTTGGTTCACGACAAACTTACAAAACGATCTTGTTCAAATGTAATTGGATGGATAACTCGGCAAAAGGCATGAAGGTACATGAACAGTACAAACTTGTAGAAGTGAATCACACTAAGAAGTATCCAAAATATGATCCATTTGTGTTTGGGTATCAGGCTCAACAACTTTATTTTGGTCATTATCCTAGTACAAAGAAAGATAGAAACCAATGGTGGGCTGTATTCAAAACTAAACCGAGATCAGAATTTAATGCTCCTATTCGTGAGGATCTTTCTGTATTTCAAGAAGTTGTCCATGCACGATCCTCCGACATTATCTACGGTAGATGATTGTGTTGAAAAGGATATGAATACAGAATGGGAAGGGGAAGGGGAACCAGAGGATGAACAAATAAGTGATGGGGAAGGAGAAATGGTACAATATGATATTGTTGTTGTTGTTGATGATGATGATGATGATGATGATGAGGAGGAGGAGGAGGAGGAGGAGGAGGAGGAGGATGAGGGGGGGGGGAGATGAATATGAATATGAAGATGAAGGTGAAGGTGAAGGTGAAGGTGAAGGTGAAGGTGAAGGTGAAGATGAAGATGAAGATGAAGATGAAGATGAAGATGAAGATGATGATTATTAAGATGTTTTTCATTTCTTTTATAATCTGCTATATGTCCTATTTTATCTAATTAAAAATATAGTCTCGTGACTTGCAAGTTGTGTTCATATTTATTATTTAATGACTCGGTCTTATACTTTTTTCTCCTACTTCAGTCTACATTATCCCTTCTTACATATGGCTGTAAAGTAGAAAGCCAAGATCAAGTGTTTGATTTGAGTTCATGTTCAGGCATAAGTTTTAACCATTTTCAGCATTCTTGTTTTTTAGATAATAATGGCAGGTAGGAGTAGATCACGAGGAGGTGGAGGATCCCGCGGTGGGAGGGGTCATGGCAATGTCTCATTTCGTCGCGAATTGTCTCATTCAATGGAGGTTAATACTCCTACTCGGGACGAGCAAGAGACTCAACAAGAGCAAGAGCAAGAGGAAGACCAAGAGCAAGAGGAAGAGATACGTACTTTATCCACCACAGATACACAGTCACTGCCCACTCTCGCCCCTGACCATTTTTGGTAAGAAATTAAGTACATGTATTATAATTAGCCCAAAGCTCGTTAATACGTTATTTGAGTTTATTTTCAATCGTTCCAATTTGTCTTTTTGTACAGGTTTGGAAGACGATGTGTATCAAATGCAATTGGTGAGTCGATTAGGCAGTATTACCGTTCACCATACATGAACTGGACCGAGACTCCTGAATCTGTCCAAGATAGGTGGTCGTATGTATCTTCAATTGCATTACCATATTTATGAGTCAGTCAATTTGAAAAACATGGTTGTTGAATGTTCAATAACTTTCGCGTATGTATCTTCAATTGCCATACCACACAAGTCACAATTACCATTCAACTTTATCACCTAATCCCCTTATCCATTTATAGCTACAAGCAGGCTTATATATTCCAATTGTTTGCACTCCAAACTCATACATATAGCCTTGTTTCATCTTGTCTTTAACTTTTCATGATTATTTATAGTTATTACCCAAAAAATAGTATTATTAGCTACATTGGGGCTGATAATTTGGATTAGTTGCATTAAGTCATCTTATACACTTAAACTGATTTTTACTCATATTGTTACTTGCAGAATTATTTCAAATGGGAGAGTGAATTTGATCGTCGTGTACGAGATGGTTATAATGAGTATGCTGCAAAGCGCCTCAAAGGAATTGTTAGCCACGCTGGAAAACAAATTGAGACTAATGGGAAGAAACCGAAGTGGATAAATGAGATCGTGTATGCTCAGCTCAAGGAAAGAAGACAAGAGTGGGGTTCATAGAGAGGTCTGAGAGGGCTAGCAATAACAAGAAAGCTTCTGCTGAGGATGGCGTTATTCCTTCAACTCACCATATGGGCTCTATCTCTGCTTTGGAGACCGCACTCGAAATGGTTAAGTCCTGACTTTTTTTATTGAACTTCCTATATTTGCAATTCGTTTTATTAAATTTGTTGTTGCTTATCACAAGTGAATATGGAACAGGGGCTTTTTCGTCCATGAATGAGCGAAAAGCGAGTGACCGAACGGGACAGGGACAAAAATGAGTCCCAATAATTTTGGTGGCCACGTGCAATCATGTTTATCATAGATTAGACAATTAGATTAGATTAACTAGCTTACTTGGTGACCTAAATTTGACTTACAACTCTGATTCTAGTGTAAAACTGGCCAACTACTTAACAAGTTGCCTGGCTGATGTTGCGATTTGTAAGAGTGTTTGAGACCTGATAGTTAACAAATAAATGACTGGCCAATTATTTGTTTACTACTTTTCAGACTAAAGCAAACCAAGGGAAGTTACCTGCTGCTCCAGATTTGTTCTTTCGTATTCATAGTGTCGTAGTGGATGCTGCAACTGGAAAAAGAGAACTAAAATCAAATAAAGACAAAGAAGTTTATGTGAGTACGCCTTTAAATTGTTGAGATTTATTTATCGCCTTATATTTATTATGCTTATATACCTATTAATATGCGTTTTCGTAGGGCAAATATAATGAGAAGCTCAATGAAGCCGGAGAGAATGAAGACGGACAGCTAGAGAATGCAGACACAGAGAATGAAAACGGAGATAATCAAGTTTCAGAGAATGTAAAAAAAGATGCAGTCTTTTTGAAAGCTGTTGGTGGGCGAAAGAAAGGACAAGTAAACGGACTTGGGTGCGCTGATGAATTGTTCTATAAGAAGACGACAAGAAACAAACGCACATCATCTATGGCTGCTACTTCCTATTGTCCTGGAGTGGTGAGGCAATTAGAGGAACGAGTACAACAGTCAGAGAAGGCGCGTGAACAATTAGAGAAAGCGAATGAAGAAATAAAGAATGCGCGTGAAGATGACCGCTTACTCTTTGACCAAAGATTGGAAGCACAAAAAGAAGAAATGATGAAGAAAATGAAGGAACATTTTCAACTAATGCAACAACAATTTAGTTGCCACAACAACATTACTCCCCGTCGTAACCTCGATGAGGACCCGTTTGGTGGTAATGGAGGTGCTACAATGCAAGTGAGTTAGAAGTTATTAGACGTTAACTATCTGTTAAGTGTTCGATTAGTAGACTTATATGATGTTTGACGGATGGATTAGTTGCCAAGTATATGTAGTATCTAAGTGTATGGATTATTTTGGTTTAGTTATAATATCAGACTTTTTCGATTGAAATTTTATTGGTGGCCTTCCGATTTGTGTTCGTAGCTAGATATTGATTTTATGCAGGGTCAGTAAGGGAAAAAAAGGCAGCGGCTGGAACATGAAACACAGATTTGGGACTACGATTTAACATATTGAGACCGTTGGTGGTCTCAAACAATCTGTTAAAGTTGAGACCAACAATTAAAATTTTGAGACCGCAAATTGGTTGTAAAATAGAGACTGGAGGTTCATTTTTGAGACCGCCAAAACAGTCTCAACACCACTTTAAAATTGTTTTATGAAGACTAATTGAGACCAAAGACAGTCTCAAATTAGGGACCGTCAACTGCTTTTGAGACCACATTTGTTGGTGGCTAATTTGAGACCACTAGCAAACCGGATCCAAAAAAATGAATTTGTTACCAGCTTTTCGGACCGTCTTATGTCGGTCTCAAAAATAAAAAATCGGTCGCAAAAGCGCTTTTGAGACCGCTTTTCCTACATTTGAAACCGCTACAGGCGGTCTCAAAAACGCGTGTTTCTTGTAGTGCCCTTAGGTCATACCTAAAGGGTGACACTCTTAATTGTTTATTTAATTGATCGTATGTCGATAGGAGTTAATTAAATTGCTTAAAATTTACGGACGATTTTGGAAGTAATATTTACGTGTCTTATTGTAATTTAATTATAATAAGATACGGTCTAAGTAATCTAATTGTTTTATTACTTAGATGAAATTATTGTTTACGGAAACAATAGAAACGGAATGAATAAATTATTATAAATAGAGAATGTTGTAGTTTATAATTCGGAAACACTTTTTCGGTACAAGTAATTACGAATTACTAGGTTATTTTAATAAGTGACATATTTTATTTTTAATTGTTAAAAATACATTTTATATTTATAAGATGTCATGTAATATGTCACATGTGACATATTGACAAGATCACAAATAAAATTGACTCATCCATTTTATGTGTGTACCGAAATGGAGGGGGTCTTTTAGAGTTTTTATTGTGTTGTATTATAAGTGAAAAATACAATAATAATAATCTAGACCTAGCCTTGCATGCAAAGCTTTATCATGGGAAGAAAAGGAGAGCATGCATAGGGCTTTTCCCCTCCCTCATGTCCGGTTTTTCCATAAGAAAGAGCAAAAGGTTTTTGCTTAATTTTTACTCTTACACTACAATATATGCTAGTGTAACATTCATTCAAGAGACATCATAAAACTTATAGAAATATAAGAGAAAAAAATACTCCAATTCTCCCCTTCTCTTGGCCGAATAAACAAGAGAACAATAACAAGGTTTGGGTCAATTTTTAGTGAAGATTATTATTATTCTAGATCAAGTAATATTAATCCATTAAGAGGTTATCTTGGGTATAAGTCTTTGAGTGGGATTCTAAGCTTGAATCCTTGTTCATCCAATATTAGGAAGCTCAAGAGCAAGTGAGTAGAAGAACTCACTTGTGCCCAAAATCTGAAACTATCATAGTAAGGATTGATGATTTCTTCTCTACTTCTATTTATGTTTGCATTCATAAGATCTAATTTTAATTTTATGACTAAATTAAAATGACACATATATGAATATGTTAATTAATGAGATTAATATAATTTTCTAACAAGCGGTATCAAGAGCCTTAGGTTGTTTGCATGCAAATCGGTTTATAGTTTTTTCCGAGTTATATGATTAACATACAAAATTATTAATTTGGTTTTATGATGATAAACCTTAAAATAACCTTGCATGTTAAAAGTTTCTGGTCCTAAGTGATTTTTAGGACATTTTGTTTTATTTATGGATTTTATTGTTCATTTTATATAATAATGGCATTAAAATGTGATTTTTATGATAAAAATGTCATTTTTGGACTAAAAATAGCTAAAATTCTATTTTTTCAGTGGTTTTTGGATATGTTTTCACATATATTATCTACTGATGGCCTGTAAATGTTAATGATAAAATGAGTTGTTTTGCTCGAAATATGGATTTTTCAAGTTAAAATCGTATTTAAATGGGAAAATAGGTTAATATAAGTTATATTTCGAATCTAGTCATGAAAATTTAGTATGTTGTCACATGAAATTTTACAAGATGTGTGTAAAATATTTGGCTATAATGAAGTCTTTATGCATGATTTATGGATTTTTGATGAAAAATCACATAAATAGTGACTAAAATTAGAAATAATGCTATAAGATACTTCATGACTAAAGGAAAAACGTCACATGTTGTATTTTATCATATATTTCAGATATAAAAGTAAAAAGTTGGTAAAAATAATTTTTCTCATATTTTTATGGTCATAATTGTTAAAATTATGACCATAAAACCGATAAACCGCAACATTGTTTTTTCTCGATAAATTTTCGTAATTTTTAACCTAAGTTTTGAACATTATGAGTGTCATGGTATTTTTCCAGAATGTTCATGAGTTTAAATTTCAAATTTTGAAATTATTTGAGATTTTTATGATTTAATTTGAAGTTTATGGCATAATTTTGTATTTTAGGTTGATTTATGAACAATATTAAGAAATCTAGGTTAATTATTGTCAAAATGTTAGTGAAGACTAATTTTGAGTCCTATGTTGGTTAGGGTAATTAACTTGTACATAAATATGAATTTATGTAATTATTGTGATTTTTAAAAGGTTAAATCACGCAAATCCGTAAAAACCGATTAATATACGATATTAGCTCATTAAAGGCGATTTAGCATAAAATCGAGCATGTTAATACATATTATAATGATGCATTTTATTTATGATTGTCATATTATAATTTTATGTAATTTTTGAATTATGTAATTTTACTTAGTATGGCCTTAGTTTTAATTGATATTACCTGAAATGTATGGGAATATCGATTCGGTTGTAATTTATTGTGATCTCCTATCACCGTTTTGTAATTTAATAGATTTATTTTATTTTAATTACAAATGTATAATAGGAAATTATGTAATTCATTTTGTAATTTAATTATTCCGGAGTTCCTTGAAGACGGTGCCACTCAAGAAGGCGATCCATTAAAAAAAATGTTGCCTTAAAATGCGTGCCAAGACCGAAGTTCAAGGGACCAAAGGAGTTGGTTTCCAAATTTGTAATAGTTTATTAGATTTACTATTTTAGGAAGGCCATACTAGGATTTTAGTTATGCTTCGCATTTTAATTATATGTTGCATGCATCGCTAAATCGCCATAACTAAACATGCATTTTTATATCGAGTTTATCGACCGTGTCAATTACAATTATCGTAGTTCACCGCTTTTAGTTCACTTAAAACGTGATAGATAATAAATTGACATGACTTCTCGCTTAAATAAACAATTGAGATTTAGCCTTACCAAAAAGTAGAAACCATGAAAACCTATTTCATGAGGAAGTGCGCTCGGCCCTACCGGGGTACAAACCTTGATACGTAGGGGAAGTGGGTGATAAATGTCTATCCACCGAATTCATGTTGATAAGGGATGAATCGGCCCTACCGTGCCCAAGTTGATGTGGATTTGGATCATGGACACATTTAATCGAAATTTGGATTGAGCTCAACGAAAATATTCGTGACCGTAGTCGCATGTGTTCCGGGCTAAAGATAAATATTAATGTAATTTTATCGATCAAGAGTTCTAAAAGTAGAATCGATTAAAGAGTTAATCCACTGAGTTATATTGATAAGGGATGAATCGGCCCTACCGTGCCCAAGTTAATATGAATTTGGATCTTGGAATCATTTATAATAGTTGGGTAGAGGTTATTATATAAATGCTCATAACTTGTTTAAATTTCATTTACACGTATGACTAAAAAGACAAATGTTAATATTTCCTTTTCCTCCATACTTGTAGTTCATTACAATGAATCCATCAAACGCTACTACACCAATAACTATTAAGTCCTGCCACAATGTTTTTGACGACGTTTGCTTCAATATTGATTTCGACACTACTAGAGAACTTTCTTTTGGGATAGGTTCAGATGGAAACATAAACTTCATCACTTCTTCTAGACCACCTACTACTACAAGATCTCTTGTGAGCCGGTCTCAGGAAGACCGCCTCATAAAATCTATAGGATCTTTATCTTTGGAAGAGAAAGATGCCAAAACTAGTGGGAGCTCAAGCAATCAAGTTCTTGCTTCCAAGGGCAAAAGGTTCAAGAAGAAGGGAAAGAAAGGGGAAAAACTTCAAGCAAGTTGAAGATGAGTGCCAGTATTGATATGGCATGGGACATTGGCTTAGGAATTGTCCCGTATATTGTCCCGTATATATGCGAAATATAAGGGATGGAAGTATCGTTCCAAAAGGTAAAATTCCTAAGGAAATTTATGTTATTGATGTAAATTATACTTCCACTACGACATGGGTACTGGATACCGGTTGTGGTTCTCACCTTTGTAATCATTTACAGGGGTTAAGAGACGTGAAGAGGCTTAGCAAAGGAGATGTGGATCTACTCCTTGGAAATGGAGCTCGAGTAGCGGCCGAATCCAAGGGAACTTATGTATTAGCTTTGCCTAATGGATTTGAGTTGTATTTACATAATTGTTTTTATGTGCCTACACTTTCTAAAAACATTATTTCAATCGCTATGTTGGACATTGACGGTTTTTGTTTTGTCATTAAAAACAATCGTTGTACTATTTCAAGGAACGACTTGGTCATAGGCCAAGCTCCTTCCATTAATGGCATTTACATTTTAGAAACCTCGAATTCGACTAATGACATCTACAACATTCAATCAAAGAAAATCAAATCAAGTGATCCAAATAAATCGTTCATTTGGCATTGTCGATTAGGTCACATAAACGAGAATCGCATCAAAAGATTAATTTCGACTAATGTGATCACACCATTTGATTATCAATCATATGGAACATGCGAATATTGCCTTTGTGGCAAGATGACTCGTAATCCTTTTAGTGGTAAAGGAACACGACCTAGTGAACTATTGGGACTCATACATACTGATGTGTGTGGGCCAATGAGTATCACCGCTCGAGGAAATTATGACTGTTTCATAACCTTCACCGACGACTTGAGTAGACATGGGTATGTCTATTTAATGAAACATAAGAGTGAAGCTGTTGAGAAATTCAAGGCATTTCAAAATGAAGTAGAGAACCAATTGAACAAAAAGATAAAAGCACTACGATCCGATCGTGGTGGAGAATATCTTAGCCTTGAATTCGATTCACACTTGAAAGGTTGTGGTATTATATCACAACTTTCTCCACCCGGAACACCACAACTCAATGGTATTGCCGAAAGGAGAAATAGAACCCTACTTGATATGGTTCGATCAATGATGAGTCAAACCGAGCTACCAAACTCGTTTTGGGGATTTGCGATTCAAACCGCAATTAGATCTTTGAATAATAGTCCCACAAAGACAACCGAAAAGAGTCCATATGAGATGTGGACGGGAAGGGTTCCCAATATATCCTATATGAAGATTTGGGGATGTGATGCTTACGTCAAGGCAAAGACCGACAACAAGCTTGCCCCAAGATCCGAAAAATGAATCTTTGTTGGTTACCCCTCGACCTCTCGAGGATACTACTTCTACAAACCTCAAGAAAACAAAGTGTTTGTGTCTTGCGAGGCTGTCTTCTTGGAAAGAGAATTTATTTCTAAGAGACAGAGTGGGAGAAATTTTGAACTTGATGAAGTTCAAGAGCCACAAACCGAGTTAGAGACGCCAGAAGATGTTCCTTCGTCGTCTAGCACGGTTGTCCCTCCTCCACTTAGAAGAACGGGTCGAGTTATTCGCCATCCCGATCGATATGTGGGACTTATCAAAGAAGATGGAACACTCGATGTGTTGCTTTTAGAAAGTGACGAGCCCGCCACCTACAAGGCCGCAATCTCTAGTCCAAATTCCTCCTTATGGCTTAAAGCCATGAAGTCCGAGATGGATTCTATGCATGAAAACCAAGTTTGGAACTTGGTGGATTTGCCTAAAGGGGCAAGACCTCTTCAATGCAAATGGATTTTCAAGGTCAAGAATGGCATAGAAGGACATGATGATGTCTACAAAGCTAGGCTAGTGGCAAAAGGATTTACCCAAGTACAAGGTCTTAATTATGATGAAACCTTCGCCCCCGTAGCCATGCTAAGATCCATAGGGATTTTGTTAGCGATTGCCGCATTTCATGATTATGAAATATGGCAAATGGATGTCAAAACCGCTTTTCTAAATGGGCATTTAGAAAAGGAGGTGTACATGATACAACCCGAAGGTTTTGTCGATCCTAAAAATCCTAACAAAGTGTGCAAACTTAAGAGATCCATTTATGGTTTTAAGCAAGCATCTAGAAATTGGAATCATCGATTCGATCATGTGATAAAAGAGAATGGTTTCACTCGAAGGGTTGAGGAACCATGTTTATACATGAAATTCAGTGGGAGCAATGTTGTGTTCCTAATCTTGTATGTCGATGACATACTACTCATTGGAAATGACATTCCAATGTTGTCTTCTGTTAAGAAGTGGTTAGGTAACTGATGTGACCATAATTAGCGCATATTTAGCCCCCGAATTAGCCTTGTTCCCATGCTTTTTAGTGCATATTTGGGTCATTTATTATCTTTAGTCCTTTGTTTTGCATATTCTTTGAGATTTTGATCCCTTGGTAGGAAAGGAGTAAGAATCTTGCATATTCATGGCAAAACGAGACTAAATTGATCGAATTCAATGACCAAGCATCAAGGAGAGACAAGATTAGAAGGCCTTTGTACATATTATAGTAGAAGAGCAATGTTGAGAAAGGATCCTTGAGTCCCCAAGGAAATCCCCAAGGAATTTATGAAGAAAAGGGAAGAAAAGAAGAAGATGACTTGCTGAGTGACAATCCGTGCGGATTGTCCCCAATCCGGCCGTCCCACAGCTGCACAATCCGTGCGGCTTTGCTCTAATCCGCTCGGATTCCACCTCCACAATCCGCCCGGATTCCCTCGAATCCACTCGGACCCCATCACCAATCCGCCCGTCCCGACCTTATTCCGCCCGGATTCCAAAGACAAACGTGATTTCCTCTTCTCCAAGCTACAAAGAAAGAAGCCCTTCCTTCGAAAAATACCTGCTCCTCCTTGCTCAATCTAAAAAGTGTAATTACTAGTTTAGCCCTTAGTTAACCCTAATGCATCCTCCCTAATTTCCACTATAAATACCCCATTAGTCTAATTAGAGGAGCATGTTCTTCTTATCAATAATTAGAGTAGTTAATATCAATCAAATCTCTCTTTAGTTTTGTAATCAACAATTAATCAAGTTCTAATACAAGTTTTATTTCCTTAATCTCTCTTTTGTTCATCCTTTATTTTGGGTAATTGAAGATTATTTGGGTTATTATTGGGAGATTGACAACCTCTCAATCAAGCATTCAAGTACTTCTTTTATCTTTGCTTTATTATTGGAATCATTAGTAGGTATAATCTCTTAATCCCTTTTTAATTATTGTTAATTACTTTCATTTATTCATCATGTTTCATATTGTTGGTATGATTGACAACCTTGCTAGCATGATCAACATGATAATGAGTGAGTAGTCTCTTAGCTAGGGTTAAATGGGTGATTAGGGGAAACCAACATGGGGAATGATTCATGCTTAAATTAATATGCTTTCATGTTTTATTTGCTTACTTATTTTGATCTCAACTCTTGCACATGTTATGTTTGATGAAATGCTAAGCCTATGAATCCTTGCATTTACCACCATCACCTATCTTTTCAATGAGACTTGTAAGACATAACCCAACTCGAGTCTCATTAGACCATGCATGTTGTTGAGTAGGGAAGATTAAGTCGATTTGTAGGTGTTGTACAATCTAATCGATTCGGCTCCGGGACCCAAACTTTCCTAGGATTGTAAGATATAACCCAACTCAATCCATCACAACAATAATTGCTTGCTTATAATTTGAGAACATGTTTGTATGATCATATCCCATGATTCCCCTATGACCCCATGACACCCTAGTGTTTTTAATCAATTGTTTACACCCCTTTAATTCATCTTGCTTGTTTATTTTCATTGCTATTTTAGTTTAGTGACCTTCTACATCAACCCAATTTGTGACACCCCTTAGACACCACTAGTTGCAATAGAAATCTCATTTCAACTCCCGTCCCTTGGGATCCGACTTTTACTTGCCTCTTTACTATTTGTAGAGTTGTTTGTGAAGTAATAAATTGTGTTTTGATTTGACCGTGACCCAACGACCACATCTTTAATTGTGAACACGAAACGGACCCGATCAAAAATGGCGCCGTTGCCGGGGACGGTGTTTGTTTGATTTAAATTTCTTTTTATTCTTATTAGTTGTGTCTTTCTTCGCCTTGGGGAAGTAAAACTCCTCAAGGTTTGTTCTAATTTTTTTCGAGTTGTTTGATATTTTGCATGTCTAGAAGGTTACAAGGTGATTTGTTACCTTTTGACCGTGAAATCGAAAGAACCTTGACGAACAATAGGAGACTTGTTAGGAGGAATTTAAGAGGTATTAGTGAAGTTGTTCAACCCACTAGTGAGTTCGTCAATCCTTTCGCAATAGAATGAGAGGAGAACCCATTACACAATACCCCACAAAATCCACCTACAATGCCTAAATTCTCGTCACACTCCGTACCCACCGAGGAGAATCTACCAAATGGTACTCCTACACCGCAACATCTAACCGGAAATTTTATTGCCAAGTCCGCCTTCATCCAATTAGTTGAGAGGAGCCAATTTGGGGGGATGCCTAGTGAAGACCCTCATTCTCATATGGAAACCTTTTGCGACTATTGTGATGCAATCTCTCAAACGGGCGTGACTCAAGACCAAATTAGATGGGTCTTATTTCCTTTTTCCTTAATCGGCACCGCGAAGTAATGGTTGAAGGGCCTTGACAAGGCCACCCTCGGAATAGATTCTTGAAAGAAGTTGGCTCTAGCTTTCTACAAAAAATTCTACCCACCGGAAAAGACTAACATGCTAAGAGCTCAAATTACGGGTTTTAAGCAAAGGGATGAAGAGTCTTTGTATGAAGCTTGAGAGCGGTTCAAGGGAATTTGTCGCTCATGTCCTCACCATGGACTTAGCGAATGGTTTTTGGTACAACAATTTTGGAATGGTTTATATGAAGATTCTAGGAACATTCTCAATATGGGATCGAATGGAATGTTCACCGAAGTTGATGACAATCAAACATGGAACAAGATTGAGGAAATGGCGGTCCATAACTCACAATATAGTAGACCTCGCAAGGCTACTAGAGGAGGAAAGCATGAAGTGGACTCCGTTACTCAATTGGGTGCTCAACTTAGTGCTCACATTGACACAATCAACTTGAAGTTTGAACAAGCTATGGCTAGACTTGAAGAAAACTCAAAATCATCAAAGCATCATGTTAATGCCATGACGGCATCCTCATCAATCCCAAGTGGGATATGTGAGAATTGTGGAACTTTGGGACATGACCAAGGTGAATGTAGGGGAACAAATGAACAAGTGAATGCTTTCCAAGCATACAAGAGTGGTACCCCTTATTCCAATTTTTACAATGAAAACACCAAATTCCATCCAAATCTCTCATACAAAAGCCAAAATGTTCAAAACCCTCAAACAACATACACTCCACCACCCATGAGAAACCAAAATCAAAGACCCTTTTACAATCAAAACCAAGGTTACCAAAATCAAAATCCATACAATCACCAAAATGACCAAGGTTTTGATGTCCAAAAAGCGGTCCTCCAAATGCAAAAGAATCAACGAGAATTTTTCACTCAAATGCAAAAAGATAGCCAAGCAAAGGAAACCACCATCA
The DNA here is from genome assembly GCF_048544455.1 of Silene latifolia. Classification (NCBI taxonomy): domain Eukaryota; kingdom Viridiplantae; phylum Streptophyta; class Magnoliopsida; order Caryophyllales; family Caryophyllaceae; genus Silene; species Silene latifolia. The sequence continues at coordinate 87,904,859 of NC_133531.1, read as the reverse complement.
ACAACATTCTAGCTCACACCAAGATGTTGGAAACACAATTGACTCAACTAGCATCTTCAAGCTCACAAAGACAAAAGGGGCAATTACCACCTCAAAGTAATCCCCCTAGACATGGAACGGTTAGTGTCATTCACTTGAGAAGTGGTACAAGGTATGAAGCATCGAAGAAGCAAGTTAAGGATGAAGTTGTGGAAGCTAGTGAAAAGGAAGAAATTGTGCAAAGCTCCAAAGGTGGAGAATCATCAAAAGAAGAAAGTTCAAAGAAAAATGAAGACAAGGTCAAAGAGAAGGAGCCCATTGTGGTTAGACTTCCTTTTCCAAGTCGTCAAGCCAAGCCCAAATTTGATGATCAACTTGGAAAGTTCATGGAAATTGTGAATAATTTGAAAGTCTCAATTCCTTTCACGGAATTAATCAATCACGTTCCGGCCTATGCGAAATACATGAAAGATATCCTCACAAAGAAGAAGTTAATCCGGAAGCTTGAGACTATCGCCTTCACTAAGGTGAGTAGTGCAATACTTCAAGGGAGTTCACCTCCAAAGTTAAAGGATCCGGGAAGCTTCTCAATACCGTGTACCATTGGCGACACGACGATCAACAAAGCCTTATGTGATCTAGAGGCTAGTGTGAGTGTCATGCCGTACTCGGTGAGTAACAGGTTGGCGATGAGAGAGCTTAAATGCACCAACATCACACTCCAAATGGCCGATAGATCGACGAAGACACCATTAGGGATATGGGAAGATGTTCCCGTGCGATTTGGGAAGTTTTTCATCCCGGTGGACTTTGTCATTGTTGATATGGAGGAAGATTCCAACATTCCAATTATTCTAGGAAGACCTTTCCTACACACCGCGGGTGCGGTGATTGATGTGAAACATGGTGAGCTCACTCTAGAAGTGGGAGATGAAAGCATAACTTTTAATCTTGACAAGACTATGAGAGCTCCTCGTTTGCATGAACCATGTTTCATGATTGATCATTATAGCCGAAAGGATGAGAGGAAAAATCGGAACTCCAATGGAAGAAGAAAATTGAAGATGCTCCATTCAAAGAGCAAGTAAATTGTGACAAGGAGAGCTTGCAAAGCTCATCAAAATCAATCAAGGAAGAAGAGAATGGCCTCATTGGCCAAGAGAAGAAATTGGGAGAGTTGTCTCCATCAAAGCAAGAGATTTTCAATGATCAACTTAATGAAGTTTGTGATCTTTGGGACAACGAATTTGAAGGGATTTTTAATCCCTATATTGGTAATGCCATCGATCAAGACCGACAACAAGGGCCAAGGTCTATTGAAGACCTCTACCATGATAATGAACAAGCCTTTGATTACTTTTTCAAGGTGTTGAGCAACATCAACAACACCTTGGACATGCCCCCTTGACAACTCATCATGAATGAGAGTTTGGTGGAGTCCTCCCTAAACCACCACTTGTAAATATTTCTTACTCCCTAACTTACATTTCAAATTCTTGTATTGCATTTTTTGTCATCTTTGGATTTTTATTTACTTTGATCAAGATAATTGTCATGTTTGAGAGAAGTGAGGGAGGGACTAACAATTTCAATTGATGTGTAGTGCTTTACCTTAGTGTGGGGATGACAATTGCCTAGGCTATCCATGCCTAGTAGTGCCCCCACAATGAAGAACATAAAATTTGAAGAAAGAATAGAAGAATGGTAGGGGAAATGCATTGTGCACGGATGGAACTGAATCCGAGTACACATGGGAAGAATCCGAGCGGATTCAGGAGAATCCGCCCGTCTTCAGTAATCCGAGCGTACTGCAGAAAAGACGCCCGTCCTGAACTGAGCTGAATTTTGAAAATTTCTTGACTGTGACTGAATCCGGGCGTCCTGAGCAACAATCCACCCATCTTGAAGAATCCGCCCGTCTTGAAAGAAAGACGTCCGTCTTTGTAGTTGAGGAAAACAAGCAAAATTTCCTGGACTGAAATCCGTCCGTCTTCAGGCTAATCCGCCCGTCCCGCATCAAGAAAATCCGAGCGTCTTCTTATGAATCCGCCCGTCTTTAGGCGAGTTTTATACAACCCAGAAAGAGCAGAATCAGCACGGATTGGGCAGAATCCGCACGAATTGCCCCTGCAGTTCGAAAATTTCGGTCTTTATAAAATCCCCCCCACCTTCCTTCCTTCATTCATTCATTCATTCATAAACACTACCCACAACATCAAAACCCTCACCCTCTCCATCCCAAAAACAAAATCCCTCAACAACATTCACCAAAAATAAACAAATCATCCTTCTAACAACAAATCAATCACTCCTTCTTCAATGAAAATCAAAACCAAGCACAAAATCTTCAACCTTTGAGTCGATTTTTGATTTCATAAAGGCAAAGCCTTTCACCTTTAAATCGATTTGGATAAACTACAAAGTGAAGATTTTTCATTCTTTTCTTGGTTAGTTCATCAATGGCAAGGACTAAGGGAGCAACAAAGGCAACAAAGGCACCAAAGGCTAAGGCACTCTCACAAAGGCAAAAGACTCTTCAAACAAATAAAGCATTGGCTATGGTGGTAGCAACACCAAACTTGGAAGTGCAACAACAACAACCTTCTATGGGAGCAACAACACCTTCTACTCCGGAAATCGATCAACTTTTGCATTATCCGGAGGTAACTTTTATTTCCAAAACCCATAGAAATACCTTTGTCAAGTTTGCTAGAAAGTCAATTCAATCCACCAAATTTATATGTGAAGATACCTTAGAAAAATTAGGTGTTCTTGAGCAAACTAGAGCCTTTTTCAATGCCATGGGGTTGAAGAAATTGTTTGAAACAAAGGAATTGACATACCCCTCCCTTACCTTGGAATTTTTGAGTTCTTTAAAGTCACCAAAGTTGAGAATAGGGAGAATCTCGAGTTTCGTCTAGCTAATGTTAGTAGACGCATTTCCTTTAGGGAATTGAGTGAAATTTTGGGTCTTAGTGATGAACCGCGTTATTTTAAGAATTATGGAAAGTATGACCCCGAACCTCTTTGGGAGGCAATTTCCGGGAGGAAATTTGAGGACTTTCATGCGAGTCGTGCTCTTTTGGTCCACCATCCGGGCATAAGAGTATGGCACAAGGTCGTGGGAAACACCATAATTGCAAGGAAAGATACCAACCATTATACCAAACTTGATTTTATTCTCCTTGAATCGGCTTTGAACATTGGAAGAGTACACACCAAGCCTTACAATTCTTTGAGGCTCTTGGTAGATAGATGGCTCAACATTAATTGTGGGAAGAAGGGCACTACCGTTATTGTCAATGGCGGCCTAGTCACTATCCTAGCTAAGCACTTTGATCCTAACTTCAATAAGGATAACAAGTACAAAGCAAAGGAGGGTGGTCATCTTGTTGATTTGCATACTATGATACACAAGTACAAGTGGGTTGCCCATAACCCCCTTGACACTAAGTATGGATGGCTCACTAGTGAAGCTAGATCGTTCACCTTGCCTTCAAAGATTTGTCGTCTAAGCGTCCACCGGACCAATTATCTACTTCCCCTTTCTAAAGAGGCCGAGTATATTATTCAACAACAAAAGGGTGATCTTGAAACTTCCTCCTCTTCCATTGTCATACCACCTTACCCCTTTGAGTATGAAGAGTTCAAGCCGAAAGGAGTTGAAGCTAGGAATGATTATGTGACTCCTCTCATGCAAGCAATGCACAAGCAAGCCTTTGAAGATCGGAAAAATGCGTACTTGGCTTAATATCCACCCCTCCTACACTTAGCTAGGAAAGGACTACTTGATCCATCTTGTCCTTTGCCTAGTTGGGCGGATAGAGAAGTCCTATTTCCGGGTGCATCTAGGGTCGTTTTGGTTGACAATGAGGTTGTTGGTAATGATGAAGAAGTTGATGATAACATTGATGAAGAAGCAAGTGAAGAAGGAGTAAAGGATGGTGAAGATGATGATGAGCAAGATGAGGAAGAAAGTGAAGAAGCAAATGACAAGGGAAGTGGCAATGTGGCCACTTCTAATGAGGAAAGTGATGGTGATAGCATGATGGAAGATTAGCAAGCCTTGGAGACTCCTACCCTCTCATGGTTTGTCTATTTATCTCTTTGTTTTAATTATAATTTTGATCATTGTTGGAGTAGTCCTAGCACCATAGAGGACTCACACCTCGGTACCATTGAGGTGTTCTCATTTTATTGTTCCCATTTTCAAAATCCAAAATGACAAATTAGTTTCATGCATTGCATAGTGTGTGCATGAACTACACCCATCCTTGGACATTAGCAATAGTGTCTCACTCGGTTTGGGGAAGTTAATACATACACAACGGGAGGTAATCTAAATTATCCTCTCCGTCATAACAAAAACCATGCATCATGTAGTGTAACTTAGTGTAGATTGCATTTAGTGTAGAAATCATGCATCATCTTTGCATAATTTCCATCATTTTGGCCATTGAGGACAATGCCCATATTAGTGTGGGGATGGTAATTCTAACATTTAACTCTTATTCAAAAATCCAAAAAAAATGAAAAATTTCAAAAATCATAAAAATTTGAAAATTGAATGAGTAAATTATTATAAATACAAGACGTTGTGATTTATAATTCAATAAACCATTTTGGTACAAGTAATTACGAATTAATAGTCGATTTTGTATATGACATATTTTTATTAGTATGTTGATTTTTAATGTGTTAAAAATGCATAAATGTGGGACATAAACATGTAACATTTTACATGTGACATTGTGACAAAATTGACAAATTGACAAAGATAAAATGGAACCCATTTTATCTTATATATACCGAAATGATGGAGGGAGTATGAGGATTTAATATTGTGTTTTTATTTAAATAGAAACATGATTATTACCTCTAGGGACTAGCCTTGCATGCCTATCTTCTTGGGTAGAAAAACAAACCCATGCATAGGGCACTCTTCCCCCTCCAACCGGTTTTGTATGAGGAAAAGGCAAGGGTTTTTCCTCTCTATTATTCATTCATTTTTACATAGAATTTCTAGTGTAAGAAATTACTATTATTCTCTCTACATCTTATGAAAATTCTAGAGAAATAAACTTCACAAATACTCCCTCTTGAACCGGTTTTCAAGAGCAAAATTATAATTTTTGTGTCAATTTCATAATAAGACTTATATTATTTCTAGTACAAAATAATATTAGTTATTAAGAGATTTTTTTGGGTATATGCTTTTGGGAGAGATTCTAAACTTAAATCTTGTTCATCCATTATTGGAAAGCTCAATAACTAACAAGAAGGAGATCTTGTTGGTGCCCATAAAACCGAAATCATATAGTAAGAACAATGATTTCTTCTTTTATCTTATTTATGTTTTCATGCATAAGATCTTGATTTAATTTTATGACTAAATTAAATATCACATATATGAATATGTAAATTAATGAGATAATGATTTCTAACAGGTCTAAGAGTAGTACCTACCGCCAATGATCCCATCACTCTCTATTGTGATAATAGTGGGACGATCTTCCAAGCTAAGGAGCCAAAGTCTAGTAATAGATCTAGACATGTACTTAGAAAATATCATGTAATTAGAGATTTCATTGAAAGGAAGGAAATTGCGATATGTAAGGTTGGGACGGATGACAACATAGCCGATCCGCTCACCAAGCCTTTATCGCAGGCTAAACACAATGGACATATGGTATCCATGGGTCTTAAACGTGTACCTAGTTTGTGTTAGATTTTGAAATGAAATAAAAAGTGTTGTTTTTATTCATGTTCATAATCACATTTGTCTTTTATATTTTCTTTATACATTGTTACATCCAAACGGGTTGTAGTGACAATTGAACCCCGTTAAAGTGAACACGAATTAACATAGTATTCGCCCATAGTCACTTGTATGAGGTGACGTCTCGAAGTGACTAGAGTGTGATGCGATTGATGGCAAGGTCAAGTGCCATAGAGTCATGTGAGATGACTAGTCGATCACATAGGTAGACTGTTAGGAGCACTTTGTCGGGCCAATGACCGCTTATAGAGTTCTGGCAAATTTATATAGCCTGGTCGTGGCGAGAGCTACTATAGTATTCTAATGAGTCGATTCTTTTGACTAAAGACTGTTCGCCCGAGGCGGCACAGTTTCAGATTAGCTTTGATTTATGTTACTACGACCTTCGTAAATGGGGTCCCATGGGCATATTTTGGGCTATGATGGTTGTGGCTAGTCAAAGGGAATAGTGCGATAGAAATTGTCCACCCCTTGTCAGGGTTAAAACAATATCTCAGGGCCACTCGAGGAGTAATGAACTGGAAATGCGTGGCCACGCTCGGAAGTTATCTATGGTAGATAATTCCGGTCAGTCAGTTATTCTCCAGATCGAGGAAACCACTCTCGATATGATCACTTGCAAGTACGACCCGAAAGACACCTTGCATTGAGTAGGAGATAGTAATAGGACAAGAGAATTGGTGACGCGCAGTTGTCGAGGACAAGTGGGAGAATGTTGGAATAAATATCCTCCGACAATAATGCGATCACAACTGTCGATCATGATGATCACATTTTTAAATCTCATATTTAAGAATACACGTGGGAAGTAATATTTTAATGTCAACTGGTCCACACATATCGGTAATGATTGGCTGACTAGAGTTTGACATTACTGTCGTGCGACGGTGGTGACTAGTTGATCCCCTTAGGTCATACCTAAAGGGTGACACTCTTAATTGTTTATTTAATTGATCGTATGTCGATACGAGTTAATTAAATTGCTTAAAATTGACGGACGATTTTGGAAGTAATATTTACGTGTCTTATTGTAATTTGATTATAATAAGATACGGTCTAAGTAATCAAATTTTTTTTATTACTTAGATAAAATTATTGTTTACAGAAACAATCGAAACAAAATGAATAAATTATTATAAATACAGAATGTTGTAGTTTATAATTCGGAAACACTTTTTCGGTACAAGTAATTATGAATTACTAGGTTATTTTAATAAGTGACATATTTTATTTTTAATTGTTAAAAATAAATTTTATATTTATAAGATGTCATGTAATATGTCACATGTGACATATTGATAAGATCACAAATAAAATGGACTCATTCATTTTATGTGTGTACCGAAATGGAGGGGGTCTTTTAGAGTTTTTATTGTGTTGTATTATAAGTGGAAAATACAATAATAATAATCTAGACCTAGCCATGCATGCATAGCTTTATCTTGGGAAGAAAAGGAGAGCATGCATTGGGCTTCCCCCCCCATGTCCGGTTTTTCCATAAGAAAGAGCAAAAGGTTTTTGCTTAATTTTTACTCTTACACTACAATATATGCTAGTGTAACATTCATTCAAGAGACATCATAAAACTTATAGAAATATAAGATAAAAAAATACTCCAATTCTCCCCTTCTCTTGGCCGAATAAACAAGAGAGCAATAACAAGTTTTGGGTCAATTTTTAGTGAAGATTATTATTATTCTAGATCAAGTAATATTAATCCATTAAGAGGTTATCTTGGGTATAAGTCTTTGGGAGGGATTCTAAGCTTGAATCCTTGTTCATCCAATATTAGGAAGCTGAAGAACAAGTGAGTAGGAGAACTCACTTGTGCCCAAAATCCGAAACTATCATAGTAAGGATTGATGATTTCTTCTCTACTTCTATTTATGTTTGCATGCATAAGATCTTGTTTTAATTTTATGACTAAATTAAAATGACACATATATGAATATGTTAATTAATGAGATTAATATGATTTTCTAACAAAATTGATCTCACTTAACGACCAAGCATCAAAGAGGAGACCAATACTAAAGGCCTAAGTCAATAAATCAAGTAGAATAGGCAATGATGAAGACCCCCATGACCCCTCAATGATCCCCATGGATCTTGAGGCAGTCAAGAGAAGAGGAAGCCAAGCTGACCCATGATCCGGGCGTCCGGAGAAGCAGCCCGAGTGTCCTAAAGAACAACCCGGGCGTCTCGAGGCTCCGAATGAGCGTCCCACAAGCAAGACGAGCGTTTTCCTATGCAGTATTAGCATCCAACATAGGGAGGTCGTGAGGCTCCTTAGGGACTTGCAAGGCGTTAATCTTCATCTTAGGGACTTAATCGCCATTTAAGCCCTTAGTTAACCTAATACTTGTACTTAGTAGAAATACCCCATTGTATTTAGGGGATTATGGACCAAGTCATTAGGATAGATTAGAGATCAATTAGCTTAATTACATCTTAATTATTTCCTAATTATTGTTCAAGAATTTTAGATCTAGTTGGGTACTTTGAAGATTATATTGGGGATTATTCCAGAATTGACAACTCTTCATCATCAATCAAGTTTTCTTATATTATTCTTTGCATTCTATTTTGATCATGCTAAGTTGCAACAATTTCCTTACTCTTTACTTAATCCTTGTTTAGTATTTTGCTCTTTCATCATGTTCAAGCTTGTTAATATGTTTGACAACATTGCTAGCATGCTTTCCATGGTCATGAGTGAGTAGTTCCTTAACTAGGGTTAATTGGGGATTAGGGGAATGAATCATGGGGAAGATCTTTTCTTAATGAGTTCATAATATTGCTTGCTTGTTATAGGTTCAAATTATGCTTATATCATGTTTGATGAATTGCTTGATTGACAACCTAGCATGAATCTATTACCCATTCAACAAGACTTATAAGATATAAACCAACTCAAGACTTGTTAGACCTTGCTTATAAGTTGATTAGGAAGGACTAAGTCGATTGTAGGTGTTGTAAAGTCTTGATCGACTCGGCTCTGGGACCCAAACCTTCTTAGGACTCATTGATGTTATCTCACCATGAATAGGGAAAATCAAATCGACTTGTAGGTGTTGTAAAGTCTTGACCCACTAGGCCTCGAGACCTAAGTTTCCCTAGAAATAGTAAGATCCTTACCAACTTGATTCCACTACAACAATAACATGCTTGCATCTATAAAACTTATTTATGTGATCTCTCCATGATTCCCTTATGAACCCATGACACCCTAGTGCCTTTCCTCAATTGTTTACATCCTTATTTACTTTGCTTGCTTGTTTAATTTTACTTGTCTAGTAGTTTAGATAACCATCTCAACCCAAACTATATTGTGACACCTTAAGACATAGCTACTTGCAATCAGTAACTTAATCCAATACCCGTCCCTTGGGATATGACCTTTACTTACCACTCTACTAAGGGTAGTTTATCGAGATTATAAATATTGTTTGAGGGCGTACAACGACACGTCCATCAAAATGGCGCCGTTGCCGGGGACGGTGTTTAATTGAGTTGTTATTTGTTGCTTTTAGTTGTGTCTTTCTTTGCCTTTGGGAAGAGCATCTCCTCAAGGTATTTCTCACCGTTTTCTCTTAGTTTACATTGTAAGATGGACCTTATAGATTGTTGTGTAGAGGACCATGCAAATTTTACTCTCTTCAAAGACCCTTTGGAAGCATTGGAGGCCTTGGAAGCAAGTGAGACCAACGGTAAACATTGGGCATTGGAAGTAGATCTTCTTGAGGCCGCTCTAGCCAACAAAGAGCTCACCTATGATCAAGACATGAGGATAAATAGCATCCTCAAATAATCATCACAACCCATCAAGGTGGAACAAGCAATGAGGGTAGAAAGTATGATGGAGGAGGAAAGCGTAATGGAGGTGGAAAGTATTCTCAATGAACCATCAACGGTAGAAGTTGAGGTACAAACTCCATCTTTAAAACCCATTCCTCCTAATTTGAAGTATGCTTACCTTGATGAGTCTAAAACCAAACCCATGATTGTCAATGAAAAACTTGATGATAGTCAATTGGCAAGTTTGCTTGGTGTGTTGAAAGAACATGAAAAGGCTATAGGTTATACTCTAAATGACCTTAAGGGAATAATCCCTGACTTTTGCATACATAGGATTCATATAGAGGAAGACCATAGACCTACCATCCAAGGACAAAGAAGACTAAACTCCCATATGGAAGAAATTGTCAAAGCGGAGGTTATGAAATTGCTTGATGCGGGAATCATCTACCCTATATCGGATTCCTTGTGGGTTAGCCCCGTTCAAGTGGTACCCAAGAAAGGAGGTACCACGGTGGTGAAAAACAACAAGAATGAGCTAATACCCACAAGGAAGATCACCGGTTGGCGAATGTGTATTGATTATCGTAAGTTAAATTCCGCTACAATAAAGGCTCATTTCCCCCTTCCATTCATTTATCAAATGCTTGAGAGGCTTGCCTCTAGCAAAATCTTTTGCTACCTTGCCGGGTACTCGGGATTCTTCCAAATCCCGATACACCCGGATGCCCAACATAAGACCATCTTCACTTGCCCTCACGGGACATTTTCATATAGGAAAATGCCCTTTGGGCTATGAAATGCTCCCACTACTTTTCAACGTTGCATGATGAGTGTCTTTTCCGGCTACTTAGAGACCATGGAAGTTTTTATGGACGATTTTAGTGTTTATGGGAAAGACTTTGAATCATGTTTGCATAATTTATCTGTTGTCTTGCAAAAATGTGAAGATGTTAGCCTTGTTTTGAATTGGGAAAAGTGTCATTTCATGGTAAATGAAGGCATTGTCTTGGGTCATTTGATTTCGGAAAAGGGCATCGAGGTAGATAAAGCTAAAGTTGAGGTGATAGAGAAATTACCGCCACCCGTGAATGTGAAAGGGGTGCGGAGTTTTCTCGGTCATGCGGGGTTTTACCGACGATTCATAAAAGATATTTCCAAAATTACAAAACCCCTCACTCAACTTTTGCTTAAGGATGCCCCGTTCCAATTTACTCATGAGTGTGTTGAAGCTTTTGATAGGATCAAGGAGGCTCTAATTTCGGCACTGATCATTCAACCGCCCAATTGGGAGCTATCTTTTGAGATAATGTGTGATGCAAGCAACTACACCATTGGCTCGGTTCTTGACCAACGAGTTGGGAAAACCTTACATGCTCTATACTATGCAAACAAGACCCTTGATGCAACACAAGTCAACTATGATACCACGGAAAATGAACTTCTTGCTATAATATATGCTTTGGACAAGTTCCGCTCCTACCTACATGGATCAAAGGTGATAGTATTCTCAGACCACCGTGCTCTTAGATATCTCTTGGTGAAGAAATAATCAATGTCACGCTTTTTAAGATGGATATTGTTACTCCATGAATTTGACTTAGAGATAAGAGATAAGAAAGGAACCGAGAATGTAGTAGCGGATCACTTGTCAAGGATTCGGTTTGACAATAATGATGAAGATACACCAATCAATGATTCCTTTCCCAATGATGTTCTAATGGCCATCCACACACAACTTAAGAAACATTAAACACCATGGTTTGCCGATTTTGCAAACTACATTGTAGGAGGAGTCCTACCTCCGAAATTGAACTACAATCAACGAAAGAGGTTCTTGTTCGAATTGAAGATATACTTTTGGGATGCTCCCATCTTCTACAAAGCATGTAGTAATGGTCATTACCGCAAGTGTGCGCCATAATGAGAAGTTCAAGGAGTTTTGGAAGGTTGCCACTCATCCCCATATGGAGGATACCACGACGCTAGGAGGATGGTTGCCAAAGTCCTACAATTGGGCTTCTATTAGCCCACCATGTTTGAAGATGCTAGAGAGTTTATCCTTCAATGTGACCCTTCCCAAAGAACCCGGAACATATCTTGGAGGAATGAGATGTCACAACGAGGCATTTTAGAGGTTGAAATCTTTGATATTTGGGGAATCGATTACCAAGGTCCCTTTGTATCATCTCAAGGTAACAAGTGCATCCTAGTTGCCGTTGATTACGTGTCCAAGTGGATAAAAGCAATTGCTACCCCAACCGATGATGTAAGGACGGTGACCAAGATCTTAAAGAAAGTAATCTCCCGAAGGTTCGGAGTTTCTAGAGCTATTATTAGTGACGGTGGAACACATTTCCATGAAAAGAAACTTACATCTCTCTTGGCAAAGTATGGTGTTCAACATATGACCGGCTTGGGATTCCATCCTCAAACAAGCGGTCAAGTCGAAGTTTCAAATCGATAAATCAAGCAAATTCTTGAGAAGGTTGTTAACAAGACTCGTAAGGATTGGAGCATGAAGCTTGATGACACTCTTTGGGCTTATAGGACGACCTATAAGACACCCATAAGAGCTTCACCTTACAAGTTAGTTTATGGAAAGGCTTGTTACTTGCCACTTGAATTGAAATACAAAGCCTTTTGGGCAATCAAAACCCTCAATCTTGATCTCAAGTTAAGTGGAGAGTAGAGGATCTTGCAAATTAAATAATTGGAGGAATTCCGGCTTCACTCTTATGAAAATGCAAAGATCTACAAAGAACGTACCAAAATAATTCATGACAAGAGAATCAAGCAAAAGGCCTTGCACAGAGGAGACAAAGTCCTTCTATTCAACTCTCGATATCGGCTCTTCCCCGGAAAGTTGAATTCACGATGGACGGGTCCCTTTGTGATCACAAATGTTGGGAAATATGGAGATTTTGAGATATCGTCCGAAGATGGAAATCGATTAAAAGTCAATGGTCAACGTATCAAGCCTTATTATGAAGGAGCTTTTATAGGGGAGTGTAGACACGGCCCACCTGCGAGCCCACTTCGATCTGTGGACGCACAGCGGTCTTTTTGAAAGCCACGCTCGGCGGCGTAAAAATGCTTTCGACCGGATCGTTTTAGATCGGTCGGTTTCGTCTCGGTAAGGGTCTCGAAATGATTAGAGATGTTCATAGTCACCACCAAGCATTTGTGGTATGCCTAGAACCCGTTCGAAATCCACTTTATACCTCAGTCAAATCGAAGCACAAAGCAGCGTTTGACATAGGTACTAAAGATAAGGAAATCGTCCCTCTTTAGCATCCTATCTCTAGAATGACTCTCGTACGCCCTGGATAAGGTCGTCCACTATCCAAAGTTTCTGAGTAAGAAGTGAAGGTACGTATTGGGAAGCCCTTTAATCAGACACCCAATCCCGCCCGCGTTAGTGGCCTCTACTGATCGATCTTGGTTGGTTGAATGCAAAAGTTGATAAAACGGTTTAAATGCATGAATGCGCATCCAATGATTTAAACCTAACATGTGAGATCTTTCTAAGTCGGTTGATTTAATCCAAGTATCAAGTATAAGATGTCGAGTTGGATTAATGATTGATTTGCATGCAAGACGGAAATTAAACATCCATTTACCGTATTAGGTTTAGGGTGCATAACATGATCCATTTGTCTTAGTAAGTCATTTTGCAAATATGGTTTTGAATAACCAAATAGTCATCTGATCCGTCCTATATCCGGGTTAACCGGAGTCGGGATCGTTCTAGACTAATACTGGAAGGGAACAGGCCCTGTACCAGACGGCTATATGAGGCGCGGGCCAGCCGGCGATACAAGGGGCCTCCCTCTGGTTTTGAAAGTGAGAAATTGTGAGCCTGTTTAGGCGCGGGTTAGCCCACGGTTTATGTGCCGTGTTCTGACCTTTTTGAAAACGTTGTAAAACGTGTTGAAAATGGGTATTTGAACCCGGTTTGATTTGAAGGGGCTGTTTAGACCGCATTTGTTGATTTGAAGAACTAGACTCGAATAATCATCATTATTTTGACAATATTCGGTGTCGGGTTCGATTTGACAGACTTGACATGAATAGTTTTGAAAATAATTATGGACTAATTGTTTTAAGTCCATTTGAATGTAATTAGTCGATACTCATCATCGTACCCGGGTTAAAATCCGGCATGGTATGTAGAACCAAGGATGACTTTGTGTTGGTGACTAATATGTTTGTTTGAAAATGTAAAGAAATGAAATAAAAGGCTTTAAAATACTTTTTAAATGTCATTAATCAAATATTATCACCGAAACACGGATTTAACCGTCATGGTACGAGGAACCAAGGGTGAAAAATGCTTTATGGTTAAAACAAGTGAAATAAAATAAAAAGGGTTCAAAAATACTTGAAATGGTGAAAACCGATTACAAATATGAAGATGGATTAAAGGGAAATGACGAAAACAAACACAGTTGATCTCTGGTCTGAGCACCCCATTTAGGCGCGGGCCAGTTGGTGACCTAAGGGGCTTCTGCCTCAGACCAAAAATCAGTTTTGGCTTGTTTATTCCATGTTTTGGTTCATGTTATGCATGTTTTAGCATGTTGTAGTCATGAAACAAATGAAAACATAATAAAATAGGATTTTTACACCCTCATACTTACATGTTTGGTTATGGCGAGTGACCGACGTAAGTGTAATAACTCGTTTGACCGGAAAAAACTCGGTTTAAAACCGTTTTGGTAAGTAAAAAAGAGTGTTTTAATGTTAGTGATGGTGTAGTGGTCGAAATGGTCGGTCAAGTGATTTAATGCACGATGACGGTACCAAACAATGTGTAAGGCTCGTGTTTACGATTGGTAGGTCGTAAATACGCGTCGGGTTGTGACTTAAGAAGTCGAGTCGAGAATTTTAAGGGAGAAAAGAGGGGGCGGACAGTCGCGTAACTCTCAAATGGGTGGCATTTGTGGGGTATTTATAGGGAAATGAGTGGTTGTGTGAGTTTTGAGCGACGTGGCCACTTGGGCTGCTCAAAGAGGCGCGAGCCACGTCGCGGTTCTTCGAGTTGTGTTGTCACTTTCACAACAAACGCAATCATGATTTGTTCTATCCTAGGTTTTGTAGTCACATGTTTGGTACTTGACCAACAAGAATCCGGGAAAAATTAAGGAAGAAGATTTGAAATGTTTTGTTTTTGGTGGTTGACTCGGTTTGACTCGTTGTCGGAGTCGGGATTTGAACTTTTGAGTCGGTTTTTGGTCCGGTGTCGGTTTTGACTCTAGTTAGTGTCATTGCGACCCCGTCATCGTGCATTAAACACTCCAGGTATTTTTGAAATGTTTTGAAATGTTTTATTTTCGAAATCGTTTTAAGTTTTCCGACGTAAAGTTGTACACAAACTGTCGATCAAACGCTGCGATACCAAAACATGTTGTAGTCCAATAATGATCGGGTGTTTGTTGGAGTCTCTGCAGATACTGGGTATCTATAGAGCCCCCACTTTGGCTGAGGCTTGGACAGGGCGAAAGTCAAAGTAGAGGCCCCAGGTCAATCGAAGATTACAATCTGGAAACCCAAGCGACGTCGAGGCGGCTCGAAAGGATTCGGGCCAAGGACCTGCCGTCGGGAAGGGCGACGCCGAGGCGACTCGAGTGTACGAGTCAAGGACCTGGTGTCGGGAACAGTTTAGAGTCTGTCGACTGTCCGTGCGGGTCGTTTAAAGTCCATTAGACTACGTACAAAGGCTCGCCAGCCATAGGAAGGAGTCATACCTGAGGCATCTTCGGCTATGTCCTTGCACTTTTGCGGATAAAGGCTCGCCAGCTAATGGTAAGGAAATGTACCCGAGGCATCTTAGGGATTTGTCCTTGATGTTTGCGGACAAAGGCTTGCCAGCCAATGGTAAAGAAATGTACTCGAGGCATTTTCAGGATTTGTCCTTGAGAGGTTGCGGACAAAGGCTCGCCAGCCAATGGTAAGGAAATGTACCCGAGGCATCTTCGGGATCTGCCCTTGAATGTTTGCGGACAAAGGCTCGCCAACCAATGGTAGTCGATTAATGGATCAAGGGAATAGCCGCGTCAAAAGGGCTTGTCTTGAAAGTAGCGAACTCGTGATGCCGCCGTGGAAACAGTGAATTTGGATGAGAATAGCCGTGTTAAAAGGGCTTGTCTTGAAAGTGGCGAACTCACGATGCCGCCGTGGAAACAGTGGATTTGGATTTTCATCATCACTGTTTTTGGAATGAGCGGGTTCCGCGAGGAAGCCCCCTGCTGGAATAGTGAACTTGGAATTTTCACTATTAATTGAAGTGACGGTTTATGTGCCGCCGTTGGTATTTGATGGAAATAAAGAATTTGGAATCTTCGCTGTTGATTGAAGTGACGGTTTATGTGCCGCCGTTGATATTTGATGGAAATAGCGAATTTGGAATCTTCGCTATTGATTGAAGTGACGGTTTATGTGCCGCCGTTGACATTTGATAAGAATAGTGGAATTCAATTTCCAACTATTATTTTGAGCATGACGGTTTTTGAATCTCCGCTATTATTTCCGAAATTGGAGGGAAATAGTGAATTTGGTTTCACTGTTATTTTTGAAATTGGCGGTTTTGGTTGCCGTTTGCTTGAAAATAGCGAGTTTAAATTTTCACTATTTTATTGGAGTGACGGTTTATGTGCCGTCGTTTAAAGCCTCCGAAAATAGTGAATTTGAGAAAATGATGATCTTTCAATATCGTCAAATGAAAATTCGAAGTTTGTTATGTGGAAATTGGGCTAAAGCCCAAAATTCGCTGAAAAGGCAAGGGACGCCTGATTGAGGCGCGAGCCACCTGGCGAACCAAAGGGGCTTCCCTTTTTTCTGTAAAAAGACGCGAGGTTGGACTGCATCTCATTCATCATTCCGCCTTCTTAATTTTCGACTAAAAACCTGCGAAAATCGCCATTGAAGGACCTTCACTACCTTCCACTTGTGCCATTATCAACCATGTCATCTCAAGGTAAATATTTCCTCTTGAATCCATTCAAATTTGTTGATCTTTAGCTTGATTGAATTAGGGCGTATTTCACCCTAAAAAATTGAATTGGGCGTTTTTGATTTAGCCCATTTCGAGTGAAATTGATGCTTGCATTAGGTTAGAAACCTGTTTAGGAGTATAGGGGTGCTTTTAGTTTGCATTTTGGTCCCCGTTCCCACTCCCTATGCTCGAAAAACGTGAGTGAGGAGAGAAACCGTCTCATTTCACAACGCCAAGTTTATTTGCT
Source organism: Silene latifolia (assembly GCF_048544455.1). NCBI lineage: Eukaryota > Viridiplantae > Streptophyta > Magnoliopsida > Caryophyllales > Caryophyllaceae > Silene > Silene latifolia. Next base: position 87,888,059 of record NC_133531.1, on the reverse strand, counting down.
TGGGTAGTGGGTCCCACTAGGTTGCATCGTAGTTGGGAAAACCCGTATTCGCCATTTATGGACCTTCGTTGGGTATTGTAGGCAAAATTGGATTTTTTCCTTTTGTGACGGTCTTACGTCTGCCAAAATAAGCGTCTGTTTGGGCTTGAATTCAGTCAATTTGCCTTGAAATAGACCTCATTGGTAATTTAGGTCACCTTGAGGCGTGATAAAATTACGCCTGCCTTTTTGCGGTCGTTTTTGAATTTTTGACCGGTTTGGGCTCAAATTAGCGTATGAATTACCTTTTTGAGCCGTAGAAAAATACCCCATTGTGTAGGGAATGTATTTTGGGTTGTTGGCAGGCCCTGTAGGGGTCTTGAAATGCCATTTTTTTTGTTGGTTTTGACTCGTCTTTTGCTTGAAAAAATGGGCGAGTCGTTTTTGTTTGTTTGTTGTGAATGGTTTTGTTTGGTTGGATTTTGGGCGGGATTGCCCTTGTTTTGTATTGCAGGTTGTGTTTTTTGGATTTATCCATTTCATGCCGTCGTAATGCCGAAATTTCGGCTGACGTTTTTTATTTGTAGGAGAGTGTTCGGGACAGACCGAGTCTGTTGCTGCGACTCTAGAGGAGTTGTTCGGGACGGGCCCGGTTAGCACTCCAGTTAGCACGCCTGCCGTAGTTATGGAGGACGTCACCGAGGAGGAGAGACCTCCTGAGCAGACTGTTGGGGCCACAGGGGCCGCCGAGGAGTGTGAGGTGCCCGTTGTTGGGGCTACTGTCACTGGGAGAGCTCAGACTGGGTCTGAGGCTGGTACCTCCGGGAGGAGGGTTTCTTCGAGAGAGCGTCGTCTTCGGGCGACCAGACGGTCGTTACAGAACATGGCCAGGGTCGTTGAGATGGGCCTTACCCACCACGTTGAGTCTCGTGGCCATAAGAGGGAGAGAGCGGAGACAACCGAGGACGATGCTGACGTCGCGAGTTGGAGAGCCAGGCGAGTTACGGCCCCGCGGAGGTTGCTTTTACGGGCGGCGCCTTACTGGGCCGAGGGTTTTGACGGCAGCCAGTTGTTGTTTCGACCGGACAGACACCTCTCTTACCGTGCTCACGAGGGCTTGGTGAGTCGTGTTCCCCGATTGAATTTTATCATATTTAAAGTGTCGGGCCTGAATAGGCATTCCGACGTTGTTTTTTTTAATTTCAGGAGATTGGCACCATGAGGACTTTCTCGGGCTTCTCTACCTGCTTGGGTTTCTACGACGTTCTTCGAGCTGGGACGAGGGCGTTGATAGAGAGGTCGGCTTTTGGGCCGTTGGTGGCCGCCCGGCGGGACATTCACAGGTCTTCGATTAGGGCGAACCTGTGTTTGATCCGTGCCATGTTGGATCGGTACTCGGATACGACGTCGTCGTTCCACATGGAGTTTAAGGAGGTTGGCGTGACCTTGGAGGACTTTGCCATGGTGTCCGGCCTTCCCTGTGGCGAGTTGCCCATTGAGTTTACCGAGACGCCAGAGAGAGTGTCCTCTCATGCGGTCACTGCTTTGATCGGTACTGCTTTGCCGGAGCCTTCCGACGTCACTCCGTACTTGATCGTGAGTTCGTACGTGACGGACAACTTCAACTGGAGGTTGGCGGGTGCTACTCTGGCGCCGTTGGCGAGTCCGGAGGCAGAGGTTGAGGCCGTCGCGAAGGAGGCGCGGCTGTGGTTGTGGTACTTCCTGGGTACCACGTACTTTGGTGACAAGGGTGAGCGCTTGTCGACCAAGGTGCTTCCTCTCCTCACCGACCTTGACACTTTGGGTCGGTTTGACTGGGTTACGCTGGCTTTGGCGAGTTTTGCCCAGTACTTGCACGCGGCGGTGCGTCCGGAGACAGTGGGAGCGGGTAGTGCTCCTGCTTTGGTTGGTCCCGGTCTCATCTTTGAGGTACGAGTTTTTTTTTTTTTTTTTTTTTATTTTGATTTTGATTTTGGCAATTTTTGGGAAATTGGCTGATTTGTGTTTGCTGTGTTTGATTACAGGCTTGGTTGTATGCTTACTTCACCACTCTGCGTCCGAGGACTACAAACGGTGTTCCCTCGGCTTACCCTGCTGTGAGGGGTTGGACGGTGGCTCGGAAGAAGTCGATTAAGTCGACTTACGCGGACTGCAGGCATCGCGTGAACAAGCTTCGGGTTGCTGATGTAAGTTCTTGCTCGCTTCCCCTTCTCCTTTATAGAAATAGATAGAGATAGGATGATTAGGTAGCTCATGAAGCCCCCAGTTAGCTGAATAGCTTTGTTTTGAATGCAGTTTGTTGGGCGGCCTTGAGAGTACTACACGGGTGTACCGGCTGCCATCACGGAGCGTTTGCGGCATCGCAGCTCCCTGCTTCTATACTTGGAGTCGGCGATTGAGCCGGTTTGGTACTTGGGCGAGCGTTTAGTTCGACAGTGCTTTACCGAGACTTTCGTCGTGCCGGTTGACCCGCCTAGGGTGTTGTTCCAGGAGTCGACTTCTGACGAGGTTGAGGAGCACCTTCACGGCCGGGGAGGTGAGGAGCTGTTGCTGCGGGGCGTTGACTACGACACCTTCCGGTTGTCGAGGCTTGCTTGGTACCTGATTGAGGTATGTTTTCCTCTGTTTTTTGTTTCTATTGCCTCTCTTAATAGGAGGGTTTGTCATCTTTGATGTGGATCCAAATGGTAGGAGTCGACCTGCTGATGAGGAGTCAGCCCCCAGCTTTCCCGACGGAGACCACTTTTCAGGGGCCGGGTGGCGAGGAGCTTCAGTTGCGCTTACCGGAGCCCGCGGCGGCCGAGGTGACCGATGCCGGGATGGAGTGGAGGTTGATTGTTCTGAGGGTGAGTTCCTGACTAGAACACTTTCTCCAATTATACCTTGCCTTACATTGTATTGAAGGACATTTTTGTTTTGTAGGTGACGACTGTTAGTCACCAGGACTTGTGGCGGATGGCTAACAGCTGGAGGGCGCTTGCTGGTGACCTAGCTACGAGGGAGGCTCGACTTTCTCAGGTACGCTTTGTGTGCTGTTTTTGTGTGTTTGGTGTTGTATTTCACGTTTTTAGATCTTGAGGATCTGTTATTGTGTTTTGTAGGGCACTGCGGATCCGGCGGAGCTTGCTCTGGTCCGTGCTGAGTTGGAGCAGCTAGGTCGATGATCGAGGCCCAGGGATTAAGGATCACTCGTCGGGACCAGGATTTGAGGCGTCGTGAGGACGAGATGCGGTGCCGAGATGCGGAGATTTCTTCTCTCAGGGCCCAGTTGGCTGCGGCGGAGGAGCTTCGCGTCGTGATGGAGCAGGAGACGCTGGAGAGTTCTCCGGAGAGGGAGTCTGAGCAGGTGGTGGTGTCTGCGTTGGCGGCGACTCCTAGTGAGACCAGGACTGGTCCGACAGGAGACGTCGAGTAGTTGTTGTAGTTTGTCCGTGTCTTGGACTCTTATCTGTACATATTTATATTTTACGTGAGGCGGTTTGTATATATGTGTTTTTTGATTGTGTTTCATTTTGTGATTTTTGGCTTTTTGTGTTGTGTTTCGGAGGAGCGTTGTTGGCTGTTGATTCTCTTTTTGCTTTGCACTAGTTCCTGCGTCGTTAGTGTAGAAAACAAGCAACAGATAGCACATACGCATAAATGTAAACACGTAGAAGCATTTGATTGAAAACCAAAATTAACCAAGATGACTTGAAGTTAAAATTGAAATTTGAAATGAACTTTGAAAATTCCGTGACAAATCGTCACGTTCGGAATTCAAAAGGAAATGATTTGAAAATTTGAGCAATTAACTCGTGTTGTGAATTAAATTGCATCGAAATTATTGAAATTGACTCGAAAAATTCAAACTCAAACCGTCAGGAAAGAATTTTTAGAAAAGGATTTTTGCGAGTATATTTGATTTTTGAGGTCAAGACTCGAATTTGTGAGTTCTTGAATTTTTGAGGAAAATTGATGTCGTGTTATCAATCTTCGATTTTGATTTTTGCCGGAAAATTGCGAAAAAGCGAAAACAATTTCGGAATTTCGACTGACATGGAAACGATCCATCGCGGATCGAGGCGACTAGCCCTTCCCCCCTTAAAAAAAGAAAGAAAAATCCGTATGTCTAAAGCTGCGTCATGAAAACCGTGTCGGATTTCGTAAAACGCGAAAACAAGGAAATGTGAGTGTGAGGAAACACAAAATATCCTGAATCATCCCGAAGAGGCGCGAGCTTCCCGGGGGGAGGTTTGAGGTGTCAGGAGAAAGCACAAGTTGAAAGAGACAAGTCAAACGCGGGAATCCTGGGGAAGCCTCAAAGAGGCGCGAGCAGCCTGGCGTTGGAAGCCAGCTCTCCCCTTTTTCTGAAAAATGCGCTGATAATTTTGAATAAATAGGGACGTTTGCGCTTCATTGTTTCATCATCTGAAACACAAAAACATCTCTACAAAACCTCTTCTTCTTCCACAAAAATATTTCATGGATGCTTTCGAGAACGCATTCTGACAATGGTGCCGGGATTTGTCGCCTCCCGAAAATTATCAACTCGCTTGCATGGGAGTTGGTCAATTGTTGGTGCTTCGTCAAGTCAAAGTGCAACCTTCATTTCTTGAAGCATGTTCTCGGTTTTGGGATTCGAAACATCATGTTTTCGTGTTCCCGAAAGGCGAAATTTGCCCTCTTGCCGAAGAAGTTGGAGTCATTGGTGGGTGGCCGGGTTGTGTTCCGGTGGTTCCTCCGACCCGGTTGTGCTACAAGGAGAAATAACGTTCCTTGTTGGGCTTATCAACAAGCCAAATCTACTTTCGTCTTGCTCCACATGGTGTGGATATGTTAGCTCTTATCAACATCTTTTCAAACCGATTAGATGTTAATGTCTCGGAGGTGGCTATGAGAAGGGCTCTTGCATTTTGCCTTGTCCATGTGTACCTCTTTGTTGATGTCTTGAAGAAGGAGGGGCAAAGATGTCATGGGAGCATGACCCTTATCCATGTGATTGAGCAAATGGAGTATGGTAGAGATCCATCATGGTTGGTGCTTGGAGAGATTATCCAAGCCTTGGACAAGGAAGGCTCTTCTGGAGAAGCTCCCTCTTTCGGATCCCCAAGGATCCTCCAAGTGTGGCTATTGGAGAGGCTAAGGTATGTAGAGCCTCCGGTTGATTCTTCTTCTTATTCCTTCCGTCACTTTACCATGAGGAAGAAGTTGTACCCGGATAGTTTCGCTTCCACCGAGGCCTATTGGGCCGCAAGATTGGCGGAGGAGGGTGGTCCTCATATCCGTTGGGTGGTGCCGTGGTGGCACTTGAGGTCCTTCATGGGGTTGCACGTTTTGGGTGCTAGTCCTCGTTCTTTGATGGTAGTGGGTTTGAAGGTTGTTTCCTTCGTATATCCCGAAAGGCTCATGAGGCAAATGGGGCATCAACAAAAGGTGCCCGCTCAAGATACTCTTGTCCAAGATAATGTTTTCCGGAACTCCGTGCTCGTGGAATTCTTCGAAAGGTGGTGGGCCACTCGGCAGCTTTGGGAGGTCCCAAACCCCGCTGCCACGACATTGGTGATTCCCGTTTATGTCAAGTGGTCCCGTGCTCCGTCCTTGGAAGAGAGATCCAAATTTCGTAAGGACCAGGTTGTTGACTTAAAGTATCGAGAGGTTGGCAAGGCCAACCGTGCCTTCTTTGAGGAGTATGTTGATGGAGCTACCCCCGATGTGATGAGACCACCGAAGAGGAGGAGTTCCGGCCCCAAGAATATGGTGGGCCGTGCATTGGCTAGTCTTGGGTCAAATATGGGGTCTTGTGCTAGACCGGAGGCCGTTGCCGTCTTATATCCGTTGAGGATCCGTTCCGAGGAGGAAATCCATGCTAGGCGGGCCAACAAGAAGAACAAGGGGAAGATGTGCCCCGAGGGAAAAGGCAAGGGTAGAATGGAAGAGTGAAGACCTCCATTACCCACTTTATTATTATGTTGTATAATTGTTGTGAGTTTTTATTATGTTGTACTAGCTAGTTATTGTGTGTTTTGTGCTAGTTTCATTATGTGAGGTGGTTTAGTTAACACCTTAGCTTCGACAAGTTGTAGACTTGTCGAGCCCAATTTGTTGAAATTGTAATCCCTCCCATTATTAATTAAATAAGAGGATTGCTCGTGTCGAAAATTGTGAACGCTTGTTTCTTCCATCCATTTGGTGAAGGCAATTCAATTTGAATCGTCCTAAACAATTGCACTTGGGAAAGTGGTATTTTGTGGAAAGGGAGAAAGGCTCATTTTTGTATTTTTCTGGGAAAGGGAATGGTTTTCCCTTTTCTCCTTTTTTTTGATAGGGATTTTTTGTATATGGGGATGGTTATTTTTTTATTGTGGAAATGGTCGTATCCTTCTTGTGTAAGAAAGGACTGCCTACGTATTCACCTGGAGAGGTGAAATCAGACCATGATCGTAGTTCGAAATGTTTTGTAAATTTGATTTGGGTTTTGTGGTTATAGCCCTCAAGCGTAAGAGGGACTGCCTACGTATTCACCTGAAGAGGCGAAATCAAACCATGCTCGTAGTTCCGGGGGTTTGTTTTAGTGCAAATGGACGTTGCCTTTGACAGATCAAAGGACATTCGAAATGGGCAAGGTACGTAGCTTAGACTCGATAAAACATGCAATTTCAAATCAGAACGCATTGAGGAACTTGACTTGAAAAGGGTTGAGGTCGTTGCTAGTTGTAAAACTAGGCTAGGTCGTTGGTTGTTATGGTTCAAGGGTAGTATTTCTTGAGTTGGTCTAGGTTGGTTGGGTTTGTAAAATCCTCCCCATCCAGGTCACTCAGTCTCACTGCGCCCCCCGAAAGTATTTTCTTGACCAGGTATGGCCAAGCCCAGTTAGGTTTGAATTTTCCCCTCGGATCGATGGGTAATGGTGCTCGAACTGACTTGAGGACCAAGTCGCCCTCCTGGATGTTTCTGGGAATGAACTTCTTGTTGAATGCCCGTTGTATACGTCGTTGGTATAACTGGACGTTGTGCAAGGCGTTGAGTCGCCGTTCGTCTAGAAGAGTGAGTTGTTCGTACCTTCGACGGGTCCATTCCGCCTCAGGGATTTGACTCTCCAGTAGGATGCGTAGAGATGGGACCTCTAACTCTACCTGTTGAACCGCCTCCATACCGTATGCTAGGTAGAAGGGTGTGGCGCCTGTCGGTGTTCAATGGAGGTTCGGTATCCCCAGAGTGCGAATGGAAGTTTGCTCGGCCAACCGCGGTAGTTGTCTTGCATTTTCTTGATAATGGTGACAAGAGTTTTGTTCGCTGCCTCCACCGCTCCGTTGGTTTAGGGACGGTAGGGGGATGATCGATGTCGTTTGATCATGTACTTGTCCAGCAAAGATTGAGTTTCCGCCCGGAAGTGAGAGCCTTGATCGCTGATGATTTCATGGGGTACTCCATATCGGCAGATGATGTTGTTTTGAATGAACTTGGCCACTTGTTTGGTGGTCAAGACTGCATATGACTGTGCTTCCACCCATTTGGTGAAGTAGTCGATGGCGACGAGGATGAACTAATGCCCATTGGTGCCTATAGGGTTGACTTTCCCGATGATGTTGATGCCCCAAGTTGAGAAAGGCCAGGGTGATGTCATGGTGTACAAAAGGGATGGTGGTATGTGTTGTATGTTGGCGAAGATTTGGAAATTGTGGCAATGTTTGACGTAGTTACGGCAATCGGCTTCCATGGTGGTCCAATATTAACCTAGCCGCGTGATTTTCCGTGTAAGCATCATTGCGCTCATGTGAGGGCCACATTCTCCGTCGTGAACCTCTCCCATGACTTTTTTGGCTTTGTGATGGTCAATTCAAAGGAGAAGAATTCCTTGGGGTGTTCTTTTGTAGAGTTGATTTTGGTTTATCACGAATTGTGATGCAAGTAAACGGATGGCTTTTTGTCCTCTTTGATCAGAGTTGGGAGAGAATTCGTTTTTGGTTTTATAATTGAGGATAGCTTGGTACCAAGGTTCATCATGACTTTCCACGTCGTTGATACTGGCACAAATGTGGGCCGGCTCGCTCCTTTTCTCGACACATAGGGGCATTGATGTCATGTCGTCAGGTATGTTGACGAGCGCGACAAGTTTTGCCAGAGCATCAGCAAATTGATTTTCCTCTCGTGGCAGGTGGAAGTAGTCGACTTGGTCGAAGAATTTGGTCTCTTGACTGATCTTCGCTTGGTAGGGAGCTAAGCTGTCAGATCGGATTTTCCATGATCCGGATACCTGATTGATGATGAGTGAGGAATCGCCGTGAACCCTCAATCTCTTGATGCCAAGTGTGATGGCTGCTTGTAGGCCGATGAGACATGCTTCATATTCAGCGACATTGTTGGTGACGGCGAAGTCTAGCTTGACCGAGATCAGAACATGTTCTCCCTCTGGTGATATTAGAAGGATTTCTACCCCTAAGCCTCTCAGATTAGATGCGCCATCGAAGTATAGGTCCCATGCGTCGGAGTCGGCACAAAGGATGTCCTCGTCAGGAAGTGACCATGTGTCGGTCGTTAGATCCTCGTTGACGGGATTTTCTGCCAGGAAATCGGCGAGTGCTCTTCCCTTGATAACCTTGAGGGGTACAAACTTGAGGTCAAACTCGGACAGCATGAGTGTCCATCTAGACAGCCTTCCGTTTAGTACGGGATTTTTCGAAGATGTTCTTGACCGGGTCCATCTTGGAGTAGATGTGGACCGCGTAGCTGAGCATGTAATGCTGCATCTTTTTTGTTGACCATACTAGGGCAAGGTATGTCTTTTCCAGTTGGGTATACCTCGTCTCGTACTCAATGAACTTTTTGCTGATGTAGTAGATGGCTCGTTCTTCGTTGCCAACTGTTTGTCTAGCATTGCTCCCATGGCCGTGTTGGTAACAGTCAGGTATAGGGATAGAGGAATCCCCGGTTGAGGTGGCATGAGGACAGGAGGTTTGGATATGATTTCCTTTATCATGTCGAAGGCCTTATGACAGTCGTCATCCCAATCGGTGTGATCGGAGGCACGAAGCTTTTTGAATATCGGTTCACAAATCATAGTGAGCTTGGCAATGAACCGGCTGATGTATTGGACCTGACCGAGAAATACCCGAATCTCCTTATCGTTCCTAGGCCGAGGCATTTGTTGAAGGGCTTTGATTTTGGTTGGATCAATCCCAATGCCTCTTTTGCTGACGACATGTCCCAAGATTTTTCCGGAGGTGACCCCGAATGCACACTTCTGAGGATTTAGTCTCATGTTATATTTCCGCAGACGAGCGAAGAATTTCCGGAGGGCACTGATGTGGCCGTCCCGTTCTTTTGATTTGACAATCATGTCATCGATATATACCTCTACCTCCTTGTGCATCATGTCTTGTAGAGAGTAGTAGCGGTTCTTTGATAGGTTGCCCCGGCGTTGATGAGACCGAAAGGCATGACCGTGTAGCAATATGTACCCCACTGTGTAGTGAACGCAGTCTTGTGCATGTCTTCCTCAGCCATTTTAATCTGGTTGTACCCAACATGCCCGTCCATGAATGATAGGAGAGCATGCTCGACAGTATTGTCCACCAGAATGTCAACATGTGGCAAATGGATGTCGTCCTTAGGACTCGCCTTGTTCAGATCCCTGAAGTCGACGCAAACCCGAATTCTTCCATCTTTCTTTGGTACGGGCACAATGTTGGCCACCCAGTCTAAGTATTCAGACACTTTGATAAAACCAGCCTTGAACTGTTTATCCACTTCTTCTTTGATTTTTAGGGCCCACTCCGGGTGCATCCGGCGTAGCTTCTGTTTCACAGGTTTAGCCCCGAGTTTAATGGGTATCCGGTGCTCTGCGATTTCTCTGTCAATCCCAGGCATATCTCTGCAAGACCAGGCGAACACGTCCTTATATTCGTGGAGGAGGTCAATTAACTGTTGTCTTTCCGAGGGGTCCAGGGTTGTCCCTATCCTAAGTTCTTGAGGTGTATTGTCGGTTCCTACGTTAATAGGTTCGGTTTCCTCAATGATGGGGGTTCTGGTTTCCCGTTTGTCAAGTTCTTTGGCTAGGTGAGGCGGGTAGTCACTCAAGTCAAATTCCTCATAGTCATTCAGAATGGGATTGCAGTTAAAATGAGACGAGTCATAAGCAAACTTAACGTTCATTAAGTTGACACGAGCAAAAAGCTCGGAAAGGACAGACATCTCGTGGTCCGTCAGAGGCGACACAACAGAGGAAGTAGCCCCTGGAACAGGCTCTAGGTTGTCACCATTCATGGGGATGGGGGTGACCCTAGTAGACTCAGCCTCTGAATCAGCCACGACTTTGTGATAAAATAGTGGGGAGGGGACCTTGACTGGGACATCAGAGGTGTTAGGAGTTATGACATACTCAGACTCAGACTCAGACTCAGACTCAGATCCTTCCTCACTTCCCTCCTTGAACATAGGGCCTTCTCCAGTTGTGATCTTGAGAATGCGGCCTTGGCGATCGGTCCACTTGACGGTCTTCCTCCAGCCTTGGGTAGCTTTCTCCGGGTTAGTGTCGGAGATCAAGGCGGTGGGATCAAATTGATTGTCCTTCAGGGCGATGTTGATGATGTCCTCATTGTCGAGGTGTTTTACGTTATCTTCCCCAAAGAGGAGTGTGACAGCTTGTCCGTCAAGGCATGGTGACGGCTTGGACTCAGTTGATGCAGCTTCGATGTTATCGGGGATAAAGTAGCAGTCCTGGAAGACTTCCACTCCCGGGTACCTAGCCATCACCACAGAGTCATAGATTTGTTCCGGAAAACCGTGGTAGAGCTCGGACTCTCCCTCGAGGACAAAGTATACATTGAGATTCAGGTGGTAGGGACGGAGGATAACCCCGTGCTTCTTGCATTTTCGGACTAGGAGATTTATCTCCTGGATATCTTCGTCGGTGGGTTCGTATCCCATCCCAAAGGGGATGTTGGGGATCTTAGCCTGTTTCAAGGGAGGCAACGGGTCCTTCAGTGGATTGAGCGGCAAACCCGGGAAATAACCCTTACGCATCATAATACGGTTGACCGTGAGGTTGGTGAACGGGTCACAATCAGAGGGCGTCAATTCATCTGTTATGGCATTCACGGCTTGGAAACCCCATATTTCATTGTCGTCCTCCTCAATGGCTTGGGAGGCTATCCCCGTTCCCATGATTGCCTTGATCGGGGAAGCGAGAATCAAGATCGTTTTGCCGTTAAAGGGGACCCTGATCTTCTAGTGGAGAGTTGAGGTGACCGCCTTGACGGCGTGAATCCAGGGACGTCCCAGGAGCCTGTTGAAGGACGCGTCGATGTGGACCACTTGAAAACTGGTTTGTCTTTCCAGTGCTCCGATTGCGACGGTCAAAGTGATAAGCCCGGCGACCTTGCGACGAGTACCGTCGTAGGCGCGTACTCCTTGATTCGTTGGGACCAAGTCAGCTTCCTTGATACCCAGCCTGTGGGCAGTCTTAAGAGGAATGACATTCACCACGGAACCGTCATCCACGAGGACCATGGGTATATTTTTCTGGAGGCATTGTACGGTGATATACAGGGCCAGGTTATGATTGGCTCCGAACGGAGGTATATCCTCGTCGGAGAAGATGACAAGGTTGTTTAGATCAGGGGCGTCCCTCGTCATGTGCGCCACTATTTCTTCTGGGGAAGAGGTGGAGGGACGGTTAATTTTCCCAAGGCCTGCAGCAAGGCCTGTCGATACTCAAAAGACATTGCGATCAGTTGCCAAATTGAGATTTCGGCTTTCGCTTTCTAGAGCTGTTTCAGAATTGAGTTCTCGGGGGCCTTTGGTTGAGTGTCCACCTCTGGGACGATTTGGTCATTCGTTGTTGGAACGACCGTTGGATTGTTCGGATTCTGATAGGGACGTCCGGACCGGGTGAGATGTCCGATTTCTTTCACCCGTTTCTCCTTCCTTGGGATGATATAGACACCCTCAACATCATCTCTCCATATGCCGTTAATTTCAGAGTCTCGAGGATACCTTGGAGGGGTATTCCTCGGTGGGTAGTTCTTGTCGGGTGATTCTCTCAGAGAGGCTGGCTATGGCCTCCTCAACTTGCTGAAACATAGTGAGCATAGTGGCAACACTAAACATAAACACTCCGTCTGAATGATCTTTTTCCAAAGCATTCACCCCGTCATCAACTGGCAGGATGAGGTGAGAGCAATCTAGGGTCGGCTCATCGTCAGAGATGGCGTGAATTCCTAGGGGATTCGTTTTGTTGTTCGGTTTAGTTGGTGGGGGTAAAGGCAAATCTCCCTTCTCAATCATGTCTTGAATAAGGTGCTTGAGCTTGAAGCAATTTTCGGTATCGTGCCCTTTCCCTCGACGATACTGACAGTAGGCGTTGGGGTTCTAGAACCGGGACTTCTTGGCATCGGTCGGATCCGGGGTGGGTCCGATCGGTTGTAACTTCCCTTGGTCCATGAGCCTTTTCAGGGCACTTGCATAAGTCGACCCTATGTTGGTCAACACTCTCTGGGGGCGCTCGGTTTTATTAGCAAATGGTTCGACGAGGTTGACCTCATCAATCTTGTTTGTCTGGCCGTAAGGGCGAGATCCGGTTGAGGTGGATCCCTTGAAACCTCTGCCAGTAGTCTTGGCTAAGACACCCTTTCGAAGGTCGTCCTCAATACGCGTCCCCAGAATCTGCAGATCTTGAAAAGTCTTGATATTCTGATACCTCAGTAGGTTGGCATAAACTGGGCGGAGATTTGTTGACAAACTTTTCCACCAAAGTTGATTCACTTAGCTTACTGACCAAATGAGTACTCACCCTCCTCCAACGGGTTAGGAACTCAATGAACCCTTCCTTGTCGTTGTGGGTTAGCACTTCGAGAGTACGGGTATTGGCCTGCATCTCGACATTGTTGGCATACTGTTTGGCAAACTCAACTGCGATCTCATCCCAAGTAGTAAGGTTTTTCGGATCAAGGGAGTAGTACCATTGGCGAGGAATCGGCTCCAAAGAGGATGGGAATATCCGAGTAAAAAGCTCCTGTTTGACCCCCTTAATGGCCATGCAGTCCTTGAAAGCACGCATATGGTTGAATAGGTCCTCCACTCCCTTGAACTTAGACACATCGGTCAGGGTGAAGTTGTCAGGTAACTGGTCCCCAACAGGTTCGAACCTTCGGTTGTTCTCGATATGGATATTGTTACCCCGGGCTAGGAGATGTTCTTCCAAGAGCTTCAACCTCTTCTCGCCCGATCGAGGTGGGGTATTATGTTCCCCGCCTTTCCTTGTTCTCCAGGGCGTCGATACGGGTCTCGACGCGGTCCAGGGTGACCTTAAGAGCGGTAAGCAGGCTGACTAGCTGATCAGTTGTGACATCTCTATTGTTATCATTGTTGTTGTTGGACGAAGCTGAAGACGGGGCCATGGCTCTGAGGCAGAAAAAAGGCTCACATTACAACTCAATCCGACACGGTTCCAAGACTGAACGCATACAACACAATAGACGGGACAAAGATCAGACTTAACAAGACGGGGCGACCGTGTGTGGTCCCTCGGTGCTGACTCGATTTATGACATGACGGTGTTTGACCGAACCTTTGACACGAGTCCAGCATGACGGCGTGACGCCATTGGACGGGTCTGGTGGTGAGACGACTCATATGTAAAGACCCATAAGTACGTTTGCTTTGACTCGATAGACACGAGGCGGAATTGGAATGGTGGACTGAAGTTTTCGAAAATAGAAATTTTCAAAAATATTCATTTGTCGCTTTAATGGGCGGCTTCCGAAGATAGAGATCTCCGCAGGTCGATCAGTTGAAGAGTTGTCTTAAGTTTGTTTTCAAAAGACTGTTTGAGTTTGAGTCGGCTCGGAAAACATTGCATTGTTTCCCAAGACAATTTTTGAAATTCAAAATTGTATGTTTTGAAAATCGAGTTTGAAATGTGTGAAGAGGTCTCGGGGACGGTGAATGGTCCTCGGGATCCCGAAAGTGTCTCGAGAAAAGGGCGTGTGCTTTTCTCGGGTTTTGAAAGAGCCATTGTCGACGCGAAACGGGTTAAAATCCGTGCCAAGACGCGGCGATTATAACGGCGTAAAAAGGTGATTTGAAATGGTTATACAAAACCGGGTTTGAAAATCGACATTACGACGGCCTAGAAAGGCATGTTGAAATGGTTATAAAAACCGGGTTTAAAAATCATCATTACGACGGCCTAGAAAGGCGTGTTGAAATGGTTATACAAAACCGGGTTTGAAAATCGTCATTACGACGGCCTAGAAAGGCCTGTTGAAATGGTTATACAAAATAGGGTTTGAAAATCGTCATTACGACGGCCTAGAAAGGCGTGTTGAAATGGTTATTCAAAACCGGGTTTGAAAATCGTCATTACAACGGCCTAGAAAGGCGTGCAACGGTCGGCGAAAGACCGAGGTTTGAAATGGCCATTATAACGGCGCGAAAAGGGTGATTTTGAAAATGACACGGAAGGACTTATGATCAAGTAGCACATAAGCACTCACAGTTTCATTATATTATGCATTATGCTGACACGGGTTTTGGCTTAAAAGGGTGGGTTACACACCAAGCGATCAAACCCCGATTTGCGAGAGGGATACCAATCCAAACAAAATGTGTAAGGAGGGTGCCCTAGCCTCGTGCTCGAAAGTGATGAAAGCTCTTTGACGAAACAGAAATGTGTGATGTCAACGGTATGCTTGACTCAATCGGGATTCGAAACGCGGGGATGAGAAAACTCACGCTGAGGAAACGAGACAATTGGTCGAAAAGGGTTAGGTTGTGGGCCCGGACAAGGAACCCGACCGTGACCGTAATATCAATTAATGCATTCCAACCAAGACCTCGTTCGAGTCTCACCATCTAGGGATCACAAAGACGTAAGTGTCCTAGTTGAACCCAGCGGAGTCGCCAATATGTGGACACGGTCCACCTGCGAGCCCACTTCAATCTGTGGACGCACATCGGTCTTTTTGAAAGCCACGCTCGGCGGCGTAAAAATGCTTTCGACCGGATCATTTTAGATCGGTCGGTTTCGTCTCGGTAAGGGTCTCGAAACGATTAGAAATGTTCGGAGTCGCCACCAAGCATTTGTGGGATGCCTGCAACCCGTTCAAAATCCACTTTATACCTCGGTCAAATCGAAGCACAAAGCAGCGTTTGACATAGGTACTAAAGATAAGGAATTCGTCACTCTTTAGCATCCTATCTCTAGAATGACTCTCGTACGCCCAGGATAAGGTCGTTCACTATCCAAAGTTTCTGAGTAAGAGGTGAAGGTACGTATTGGGAAGCCCTTTAATCAGACACCCAATCCCGCCGGCGTTAGCGGCCTCTACTGATCGATCTTTGTTGGTTGAATGCAAAAGTTGATAAAACGGTTTAAATGCATGAATGCGTATCCAATGATTTAAACCTAACATGTGAGAGATTTCTAAGTTGGTTGTTTTAATCCAAGTATCAAGTATAAGATGTCGAGTTGGATTAATGATTGATTTTCATGCAAGACGGAAATTAAACATCCATTTACCGTATTAGGTTTTGGGTGCATAACATGATCCATTTGTCTTAGTAAGGCATTTTACAAATATGGTTTTGAATAACCAAATAGTCATCTGATCCGTCCTATATCCGGGTTAACCGGAGTCAGGATCGTCCTAGACTAATGCTGGAAGGGAACAGGCTCTGTACCAGACGGATATTTGAGGCGCGAGCCAGCCGGCGATACAAGGGGCCTCCCTCTGGTTTTGAAAGTGAGAAATGGTGAGCCTCTTTAGGTGCGGGTTAGCCCACAGTTTATGTGCCGTGTTCTGACCTTTTAGAAAACGTTGTTAAACGTGTTGAAAATGGGTATTTGAACCCGGTTTGATTTGAAGGGGTCGTTTAGACCGCATTTGTTGGTTTGAAGAGCTAGACTCGAATAATCATCATTATTTTGACAATATTCGGTGTCGGGTTCAATTTGACAAACTTGACATGAATAGTTTTGAAAATAATTATGGACTAATTGTTTTAAGTCCATTTCAATGTAATTAGTCGATACTGATCATCGTACCCGGGTTAAAATCCGGCATGGTATGTAGAACCAAGGATGACTTTATGTTGGTGACTAATATGTTTGTTTGAAAATGTAAAGAAATGAAATAAAAGGCTTTAAAATACCTTTTAAATGTCATTAACCAAATATTATCACCGAAACACGGATTTATCCGTCATGGTACGAGAAACCAAGGGTAAAAAATGCTTTATGGTTAAAACAAGTGAAATAAAATAAAAAGGGTTCGAAAATACTTGAAATGGTGAAAACCGATTACAAATATGAAGATGGATTAAAGGGAAATAACGAGAACAAACACGGTTGATCTCTGGTCTGAGCACCCCATTTAGGCGCGGGCCAGTTGGCGACCTAAGGGGCTTCTGCCTCAGACCAAAAATTAGTTTTGGCTCGTTTATTCCATGTTTTGGTTCATGTTATGCATGTTTTAGCATGTTGTAGTCATGAAACAAATGAAAACATATTAAAAGAGGACTTTTACACCCTCATACTTATATGTTTGGTTATGGCAAGTGACCGACGTAAGTGTAACAACTTGTTTGATCGGAAAAAACTCGGTTTAAAACCGTTTTGGTATGTAAAAAAGAGTGTTTTAATGTTAGTGATGGTGTAGTGGTCGAAATGGTCGGTCAATTGATTTAATGCATGATGACGGTACCAAACAATGTGTAAGGATCGTGGTTACGATCGGTAGGTCGTAAATACGTGTCGGGTTGTGACTTAAGAGGTCGAGTCGAGAATTTGAAGGGAGAAAAAGAGGGGGCGGACACTCGCGTAACTCTCAAATGGGTGGCATTTGAGGGGTATTTATAGGGAAATGAGTGGTTGTGTGAGTTTTGAGCGTCGTGGTCACTTGGGCTGCTCAAAGAGGCGCGAGCCACGTCGCGGTTCTTCGAGTTGTGTTGTCACTTTCACAACAACCGCAATCCTGATTTGTTCTATCCTAGGTTTTGTAGTCACTGAAAGAAATGTAGATTCATATACATACTAACATACTCTTATATGTCTAAATAATTTGTCATAAAATTAAATACGGATTTTATGCATGCAAACAAAATAACAAGGAGAAGAAATCATGTTCTTACAATGGGTATTTCGGTTTATGGGCACAAAAGAAATATCCTTTTCTTTTGTTCTTGAGCTTTCCTTTAATGGAAGAACCAAGATCCAAGTGTAGGATCTCTCCCTAAGCTTTATACCCAAGGCTTTCTCTTAATCAAATTAATATAATATGAACTAGTAGAATATTAATCTTGTAGAAAATTGATCCAAAATATTTATAAACACTTAAAATATTTCGGTTTTGATGGATGAAGAAGTTGGGAGCTTTTTCTCTCTAAAACTCTCTTATTTTAGATAAGTTGTTGAATGAATGAATAATCACCTTACATTATAGTCTAAGAGGTAAAATTAAGGGAAAAACAATTAGTTTTTCCCTCTTAAAAACCGGACCAAGGGTGAGTGGGAGGGGAGCCAATGCATGCATACATTTGTCTTCACAATGTTTAGTAGGCTTGCATGGCTACTAAAGCATGTAATGATTGTGTTTACCACTTAATAAAACAACCACAATATTAGCTTAAACCTCCTCTTATTTTCGGCACATATGTTAATATGGTATCCATATTATTTTTGTCAATTGTCAATATGTCACATGTCATATGTGATATAAATTTGTTATGTATTTTTAACATATTAAAAATCAACGTATTAATAAACATACGTCACAAACAAAAATCGACTTAGTGATTTCATAATTACTTGTGCCAAAATATTTTACCATTTATAAATTACAACTGATTGTATTTATAACAATTCATTCAAATTTAATTGTTACATTAAACAATTATTTCATCCGAGTAATGATACAATTCAATTACTCAGACCGTATCTCATTTAATCATATTTCAATTTGATACGTAAATTTTACTTCCAAAATCGTCCGTCAATTTTCAAGTAATTTAATTAACTCGCAACATTATACGATTAATTAAATAATCAATTAAGAGTATTGCCCTTTAGGTATGACCTAGGGGTCAACTCGATCACCACCGTCACACGACAAGTAATGTCAAACTCTAGTCACCAATCATTACCGACATATGTTGACCAGTTGTGACAAGAATAATATTACTTCCCAATTGTATTCTTAAAATGAGATTTAATAATGATATTTAAATCATGTGATCGCACTATTGTTGAGGACACATTTCCCAACAATCTCCCACTTGTCCTCGACAAGTGTGCGTCACCAATTCTCTTGTCCTATTACTATCTCCCACTCAATGCAAGGTGTCTTTCAGGTCGTACTTGCAAGTGATCATATCAAGAGTGGTTTCCTCGATCTGGAGAATAACTGATTGACCGGACTTATCTATCATAGATACTTTCCGAGCGTGGCCACGCATTTCCAGTTCATTACTCCTCGAGTGGCCCTGAGATATTGTTTTAACCCTGATAAGGGGATGGACAATTCCTATCGCACTCATTCCCTTCGACTAGCCACAACCATCATAACCCAAAATATGCCCATTTGACCCCATTTACGAAGGTCGTAGTAACACAAATCAAAGTTAATCTGAAACTGTGCCATCTTAGGTGAATAGTCTTTAGTCAAAAGAATCGACTCATAAGAATACTATAGCAGCTCTCGCCACGACCAGGCTATAAAAATTTGCCAGAACTCTATAAGCGGTCATAAGGCCCGACAAGGTGTTCCTAACATCTACCTATGTGATCGACTAGTCATCTCTCATGACTGTATGGCACTTGAACTTGCCGTCAATCGCATCACACTCTAGTCACTTCGAGACGTCACCTCATACAAGTGACTATGGGCGAATACTATGCTAATCCGTGTTCACTTTAACGGGGTTCAATTGTCTCTACAACCCGTTTGGATGTAACAAAGTATAATAAAAGGAGTTTTTAAAGAGAAACTCGAACGACAAATGCGATTATCACATATGAATAGTCAATGCCTGATAACTATTTCATGTTCTATAATCTAATTTGATCTTGTACGTAGTTGTTCATTTCAATTCAATTGAAATGACATGACTCATCATGTTTAGCCTTTGAGAGGGCTTTGGTTAGTAGGTTTTATCAATTTCTTGTACCTTACTCAACCTCACTACATACTCGTTTTCCTCTTGTAATGTATACATTTGCATTACAAAACTTCCTGAGTACGTGTCGAGATCCAATCAAGACATAGGCCCTCTAGCCTAAGAATAGCTCCCACTGTTTTCACAGTGTGCGGGACTCATCCTCTTGCACATCTCATGATTGCAAGTGTACTCAATTTCCGTTATAAATATCTCTCATTGTTCTTTATTGCCTAGAACGATTCTAGAAAATCTACTTCTTAATTAACATAGCCACAATGGTATCTTAACCATCCTAATGTGTTTTGATTTATGGTTTTGTCGGAAACCATGCGCAATCTCAATTGTCAATTGTCACTTGTGTAACACCCTTACACAATATTGCATCATAAACACTTTGCATCATAGCCTTAATGCTTCTGCAAGCACTTAAGGGTAATCTTTATAGCTTACTTGGTAAAGATTACTTAAATTCGATTTTGAAAACAATTCATCATACTCAAAGCATATGAAGTGTTATACATCATTTCTTTTTAATTGATTTGGCAACGGAAGCAAATGAAATCAATCAAATATATTCAATTTAATTGAACTAGTCATGAATCTTATCAACATAAGACTTCTTAATGACGCTAATATCATGTGGATTTATCTTCATAAATCCGGATATTCAAGATGTATTATAATACTCCAAGAGTCTTAAATCATTCTCAATGATCAATATGTCATCCACATATCGGACTAATTAAAACTTCCGTAACTCCCACTAAACTTCATGTATAAACACAATTTCTCGACTTATCGAGAAATGTTTTATCACATGATCAAAATGTTGATTCTAACTCATTGATGTCCTACTTAAGACCCTCTCTCAAGTTTCACATTATCTTAGGGTTGCAAGAATCTACTAAACTCAAGACATGTATTGAATACATTCCTTCTATTGAAGAAGTGGGTTTTAGATTCACTCGCTATGTATTTCATAACTTCATAATGAAACACAATCCCTAAGAAGATCCAAATAGACTTAATCATTTCAATTAGTGCAAAACTCTTTGCAACCAATTTGCTTTGAAATATCTCTTTATTAGTGCAAAACACTTTGTCACTAATAAAGCCCTTTTGATTCGGATTTTCATGGCTCTAAGCCTTGTATTGAGTTGTGACTTAAACACTCTTATGTAAGTCATATGTTCATTACTTTCTAGAAGTAATCAACTTGAATCAAACAATTTCTTTTGTAAGTTATAAGCTCTTTACTTTCCTAAAAGTAGCATGAATTCATCATTTTTAACAAGTGACGAATTTAACCTCTTAGGTTTTGAAGAAACAACGTCTTACACAAAACGTCTCATGTAGCCAAGAAAGACCAGTTTCTTGCGACATAACATTCTTTGTGGCTCTTTGTAGCCAAGAAAGACCAGTTTCTTGCGACATAACATTCTTTGTGGCTCTTGAATAATTTCTCCCACTCTGTCTTCTAGAAATAAACCTGTATTTTAGAAAGACAGCTTCATGAGCCGCAAACCCGTCGTGCTCGTGATAATTGCAAGGGAAAAATGAGCATTTGTTTCTTGTGAAAAACTTACAAACATGGTACCTTTACCATTTCATATCTCATATGATTCGATTTAGTGGAAAAATAATTTAGACAAAAATCCCCAAAATGATCAAGTAACTCAAAGTAACTTGATTGAAATCCAAACCATATCGAATAGCGTTTGATTTCTTAGCTAACCACACATTATTCCATAATGCATGCTAAGAGAGATTAACTTGTGATACTATATCACATTTCCTTTGGCTTATATCAAAGTCTTCACTTTGATAATCCCATCACGACTTAAATCGTGATTCCTTGAATTCTTTGAAATTCTTCAAAGATTTCTCTATTTACCTTATTAAGTGAACATATTAGCGTTAACTTAAATCGTTGGTAAAAGAAAATGATCAACTTATTTTGGATCGATGATTTACAACCTCGATCTCCTTTTCAACCAAAAGGCACGAGACATCTTGCTTTGAATACAAGATACGCATAAACCATTAACAATCTAATGGTTTCAAGAGTACTCGATAACTCTTTGCGTTCATCTTTCCAAAATATAAGGTTTAATCTTGGGTTACCAATTTGAATCTTACATCATCTTGATGATATATCATTCTAGTTTTGGTTTAGAATATAATCACCTTGATAATGGGCTAGCCATACATCAAATCGTGGTGTATAGGGTCACAAAAAGTGAAAACCTCTTTTGTATCTTAACAAGCTTATATTCTTATTTAGAGTTTATGCACTTAATAGTCACAATTAAGTACAACTCCAAATCCAAAAACTAGATTGAGTACACAATTACTCTATCTCTCGACATTATTGATGCTAGTCGTCATATTCGAATCATCTTTTGTGTCGAAAACAATGATGAAAACCTCCACTGGTTTCTAATATTGACGAAGTTGTACTAACAAAATTTATGTTTAATCAAATAAACATTTTAAAGAAGAAGGTCCCATTAGATGTCCCACAACTAACTTGTTGATTCTTCAATAATTTGGGGTAGTTTCCTTTCTCGTGTCCAACATTTTAAGACAATGGAAACTTTATCGGTCGGGATTGATAGGTTTAGTATTGTCATTCTCAACAACTTTACCTTTAACATTACCTTGTATCAATTCCATTATAATCTTTACTTCTTGAATCTCGTCCTCATCTTAACGGTTTAAGAGAATGCTCCCACTTATTTCAATGAGTCTTTACTTAGAGAAGCAAAGTTGAATCTTATGAAGATTACTCTTCAATTTAATCGTTTTAGTCTTAAAACTTTCATTGAAGTGGTTGGGTTATTTTGGTCAATTACGAATTCTGAAAAACTAATCACCAAAATAATTTATCGCTTCAAGGTACTTAATTCATTTAAGTATATGAAAAACAATCCATTGTAAGTAGATGTGTTAGTCAAGAATCAAAAAACCTGTTTGATAATGAATAACTTTAATCTATACTCTTTACAAGAGATCCTTAGCAATGGTTCATATAAGGTTTTAGAAGCAAATTCATATTTGTCTTTAGTTACGATGTTTTAATGGAGATTTGAATCAAAAATCGAAATGATATCGTATATGAATTGCGGTAAAGAAATAGAACAATATGATAACGGAATAGTGGAAAACTCAACATTTATCGTTTTAACAATAATACTTGTAAATAACAAGTAAAGCATTTACATAGTGACCTCTACCCAACTATGATAAATGATTCCAAGACCCAAATTCATATCGACTTAGGCACGGTATGGCCGATGAAACCCTTATCAATACAACTCGGTGGATTAACACTTTAATCGATTCTACTTTTAGAACTCTTGGTCAATAAAAATTACTCTAATATTTATCTATAGCCCGGAACACATGCAACTACGGTCGCGAATACTTCCGTTGAGCTCAATCCAAATTTCGAATAAATGTGTCCATGATCCAAATCCACATCAACTTGGGCACGGTATGGCCGATGAAACCCTCATCAACATGAATTCGGTGGATTGACATTATCACCCACTTCCCCTACGTAACAAGGTTTGTACCCCGGTAGGGCCGAGTGCACTCCCTCACGAAATAGGTTTTCATGGTTTCTACTATTTGGTAAGGCTATGTCTCAATTAATTGTTTTAGCTAGAGGTCGTGTCAATTTATTATCTATCACGTTTTAAGTGAACTAAAGCGGTGAACTACGATAATTTTAATTGACACGGTCGATAAACTCGATAAAAAGACAATGCATGTTTAGTTATGGCGATTTAGCGATGCATGTGACATATAAATAAAATGCAAGCATTAAAGTAAATAAATCCTAGTATGGCCTTTCCTAAAATAGAAAAACTCTTTAACTATTACATATTCGGAAACCAACTCCATTGGTCCCTTGAACTTCGGTTGTGGCATGCATCTCGAGGTAACACCGTCTTTATGTATCGCCATTCTTGAAGAAATCCGTCTTTGGGAACTCCGGAATGAATAAAATTACAATAAAAATACATAATTTCCTATTATACATTTGTAACTAAAATAAAAATAAATCTATTAAATTACAAAACGGTGATACGAGATCACAATAAAAATTACAACCGAATCGATATTCCCATACATTTCGGGAAATACCAATTAAAATCTAAGGCCATACTAAGTAAAATTACATAATTCAAAATTACATAAATTAAAATTATGACAATCATAAAGGAAAAAAGCAGCATTATAATATGTATGAACATGCTCCATTTTATGCTAAATCGCCTTTAATTTGCCAATATCGTATATTACTCGGTTTTTACGGATTTGCGTGATTTCAACATTTTATAATCACAAAAATACATAAACTCATATTTATGCATAAGTTAATTACCCTAACCACTTAGGACTCAAAATTTAGTCTTCACTAATAAATTGACCATAATTAACCCATATATACAAAATTGTTCATAAATGGACCAAAAATTACAAAAATAAGCTATTTAACTTCAAATAAATCACAAAATTTCAAATAAATTCAAAATTTGAAATTTAAATTCATGAACATTCTGGAAAAAATTCCATGACACTCATAATGTTCAAAATCTTAGGTTAAAAATTTCGAAAATTTTCCGGAAAAACAATGTTGCGGTTTATCGATTTATAATAAAATAATCATAAAAACATGGAAAAATTATTTTCACTA
Source organism: Silene latifolia (assembly GCF_048544455.1). NCBI lineage: Eukaryota > Viridiplantae > Streptophyta > Magnoliopsida > Caryophyllales > Caryophyllaceae > Silene > Silene latifolia. Next base: position 87,864,241 of record NC_133531.1, on the reverse strand, counting down.
ACTTTTCAATTTTAGATCTGAAAAATATAATAAAATGCAACATTAGACGTTTTTCCTAAGTCATAGATTATGTTTTATTAATTTTCCACTAATAATGTCACTATTTATGCTATTTTTCTTCAAAAATTCATAAATCATGCAAAAAGACTTCTTTATAGCCAATTATTTTACACACATCTTTTAAAATTGCATGTGACAACATATTAATTTTCTATGACCAGATTCGAAATTTAACTCATATTAACCTATTTTTCACTTAAATCCGAATTTAATAATGAGAAATTCATTTTTCGAGCATAACAAGTCCAAAAATTATGAAAATTTACAGGTTATCTCAAAATAATATATGTAACAACATATCCAAAAACCAAGTGAAAATTCGAAGTATAGCTAATTTTAGACCAAAAATGACATTTTTACTCATAAAATCACATTTAAATGCCATTATTGTAAATTATGAACAATAAAAATCCGAAAAATTAACCAAAATGTCCTAAAACATTTTAGGACCAGAAATATTAACATGCATGTAATAATTTCGTGATATATCATAATAACACAAATTTTACAAGTTTTATTTGTTATTCTTATAACTCGGAAAAACTTTTAACCAATTTGCATGCAAACAACCGCGGCTCTTGATACCGATTGAAAGAAATGTAGATTCATATACATACTAACATACTCTTATATGTCTAAATAATTTGTCATAAAATTAAATACGGATTTTATGCATGCAAACAAAATAACAAGGAGAAGAAATCATGTTCTTACAATGGGTATTTCGGTTTTATGGGCACAAAAGAAATCTCCTTTTCTTTTGTTCTTAAGCTTTCCTTTAAGGGAAGAACCAAGATCCAAGTGTAGGATCTCTCCCTAAGCTTTATACCCAAGGCTTTCTCTTAATCAAATTAATATAATATGAGCTAGTAGAATATTAATCTTGTAGAAAATTGATCCAAAATATTTATAAACACTTAAAATATTTCGGTTTTGATGGATGAAGAAGTTGGGAGCTTTTTCTCTCTAAAACTCTCTTATTTTAGATAAGTTGTTGAATGAATGAATAATCACCTTACATTATAGTCTAAGAGGTAAAATTAAGGGAAAAACAATTAGTTTTTCCCTCTTAAAAACCGGACCAAGGGTGAGTGGGAGGGGAGCCAATGCATGCATACATTTGTCTTCACAATGTTTAGTAGGCTTGCATGGCTACTAAAGCATGTAATGATTGTGTTTAACACTTAATAAAACAACCACAATATTAGCTTAAACCTCCTCTTATTTTCGGCACATATGTTAATATGGTATCCATATTATTTTTGTCAATTGTCAATATGTCACATGTCACATGTGATATAAATTTGTTATGTATTTTTAACATATTAAAAATCAACGTATTAATAAACATACGTCACAAACAAAAATCGACTTAGTGATTTCATAATTACTTGTGCCAAAATATTTTACCATTTATAAATTACAACTGATTGTATTTATAACAATTCATTCAAATTTAATTGTTACATTAAACAATTATTTCATCCGAGTAATGATACAATTTAATTACTCAGACCGTATCTCATTTAATCATATTTCAATTTGATACGTAAATTTTACTTCCAAAATCGTCCGTCAATTTTCAAGTAATTTAATTAACTCGCAACATTATACGATTAATTAAATAATCAATTAAGAGTATTGCCCTTTAGGTATGACCTAGGGGGTCAACTGATCACCACCGTCACACGACAGTAATGTCAAACTCTAGTCAGCCAATCATTACCGATATATGTTGACCAGTTGACAGTAACAATATTACTTCCCAATTGTATTCTTAAAATGAGATTTAATAATGATATTTAAATCATGTGATCGCACTATTGTTGAGGACACATTTCCCAACAGTCACATGTTTGGTACTTGACCAACATGAATCCGGGAAAACTTAAGGTAGAAGGTTTGAAATGTTTTGTTTTTGGTGGTTGACTCGGTTTGACTCGTTGTTGGAGTCAGGAATTGAATTTTTGAGTCGGTTTTTAGTCCGGTGTCGGTTTTGACTCTAGTTAGTGTCATTGCGACCCCGTCGTCGTGCATTAAACACTCCAGGTATTTTTGAAATGTTTTGAAATGTTTTATTTTCGAAATCGTTTTAAGTTTTCTGACGTAAAGTTGTACACAAACTGTCGATCAAACGCTGCGATTACAAAACATGTTGTAGTCCGATAATTATCGGGTGTTTGTTGGAGTCTCAGCAGATACTGGGTATCTACAGGGAGGATGAGGTCACTCACCTTGAGCCTCTCCCACCATGATCTAGCATTAAAATGGAGGAGAGTTTTTTGGAGTCCTCCCTAAACAACCACTTGTAAATATACTAACTTACTTACTTTCACTTAACTTCATTGTACTGCATTGCATTTTAATTCTTTGTTTTAACTACAAGTTTTGATATGAGAGCAACTGAGGGAGGGTTCTTAATCAAGTTTGATAAGTGAAGAATATAAGGTTCAAGTGTGGGGAAGCTTTTGCCCAGGCTAAGAGAGAGCCTATGTCACTCATTCAAGGAGGAAGAAATTATAGAAGAACTAAAAGGAGGATCCCCACGAGCTAGCCTCGACTCGTAGGAGCTGAAGCCAAGAGGATTAGAATATTTTATGCTGGAAAGAAATCCGGGCGTCCTGACATTAGGACGGGCGTCCCGAGTACTCAGGACGGGCGAACCACCTATAGGGATACGCGTCCCTATCTGCTCATCCAAGAGAATTTTTGTTCTACCACGAAATCTGGACGTCCTAGCAACAGGTCGGGCGTCCCATTGCTCAACCCGGGCGGTCCGACTTCAGGTCACGCTTACCCCCTACGTATAATTTTTTTTCCTGAAAAGCAGAAGACGCCTGACCTCCTAAATGAACCGCGCATCTCCCTCCCGTGCCGCTCTTCTATTGGCTACAATTTCGCTTTCCTTTCCTAATTTCCACCACACAAATCAAGCCACATCAACTCCTCTCACTTAGTAATCCCAAATCCCGCTCAAAAATACACAAAATCATCCCCTTTCACCCCCAAGAAAACAAATCAGCCTCTCTAAACTTGAGCTCACTCAATCTAGGGTTTTCCGAAAAGCAAAGAAGATCTAATTTAGAAGGTTTGATTTCACTCCCACTCAATAAAAAACAAAGTCCTTACCCAAATCAAAATGAAAACACCAAGAAGGTTAACAACCAAGGAACAAAAGAGAACAAGGATCATTGGAAGTTCTTCAACATCACATCTGAATACAAGGAGGAGAGAAAATAAAGAAATTATCGATCTTTCAAGACTTGATCGGTTTTCCTACATTGAATTCGTTAATGACGCACAAAGGGTTGTATTCCACCGGCTTTTGGGTAAGAAAATCCTCCCAACTAAATTTGTTTGTCATGACACTTTGAGAAAGCTAGGGATTTACCACCAAACCGAAGCATTGTTCGACTTGTTCGGACTCTCTACAATGTTTTATATGCATGAGCTCACTTATAAATCACTAGTGCTTGAATTTCTAAGCTTCTTAAAATTTCTACCCTTAACAATACCATATGCATAAAGTTCCGGTTGGAAAATGTCACACGAATGGTGACATTAGTTGAGTTTGTGGATATTTTGGGCCTAGATGTATCACCCTCTCGAACATCCAAGCCTAGGAATTATAGTATAGAACCGCTTTGGAGAGCCCTTACGGGTCGTGATTTGTCAAATATTAAAGATTGTTCAACCTCTTACATTCAAAACCCCATTATTCGATTTAGTTACCGCTTTATCACGAGCACCCTTCTTGCTCGACGTGACCTGGCCATTGTTAATGAGCTTGATCTTACCTTTATGGAGTCTTACTTGCAAATACAAGGTAAAAGTGGTTACCATTTCAATGCTCCCTTGGTACTACTTGAAAGATGGGCATGTTTCCAAAACGGTTGTGATAATGGGATGAAGCATATTATGAATAGAGGCTTGATAACAAGGATTTCAAAGTGATTTAATCCAAACTTCAACAATGACAACTTGTATGTGCATCTTTTGGGTGATACTAGGATTAATGAATGCCTTCTTTTCAAACAACATCATTGGATAGCCTATGAGGGCTATGAAAGAAAAATCAAATGGCTAAGAAAGGGAAGCGATCTGCTAATCCTTCCAATGGAAGTTTTGACAAGAATTTCACCAAGAAGAGGGCCTCATTCCCGTCTACCTTCATACCTAGTTCCCGGAAACTCAAGGCAAGAGAACTAAGCTCCACCCCCTACTCAACCACAACAAGAGAATGAAAACAAGAATAAAGGGGAGAAGATCACTATTCCTCCTTACCCCTTCCCTTACCAACTCTACAACCACCCTAACCCGTTCATTCTTCCAAGGGATGACTTTGCCACGGGTTTACTTCAAGATATGCATCTCCAACAATATGATGATAAGGGTGGATGCCTATTATGCTCTATACCCTTGTTTCCATAAAATGGCCCACCAAGGGTACATTAGTAAAGAGGGAATGCTTCCCTCTTGGGCTCAAGTCGATATACTCTTTCTAAATTCGGCCCATGGGAATGGTGGAGCGAATGGCAATGGTGGTGGAAGGGAGAGTGACAATGACACCGGGGAGGTGAATAGCGATGGGGACGAGTTCATGGACTTCTATGAAAGTGATGTGTCTAGAGCGGATTGGAATGATGAAGACGGAGGAGATGATGACAATAAGTGAATAGCTCTTTGGTTAGATGGATCGGGAAAGAGGCACCCATCATTGCTTATGTAAGCTCTTCTTTCCTCTCTCATCTCTTTGACAAGATTTGATTTGTTTAACTAACTTGTTTTGAGTAACTTTTGTTGTTTCGGCTTTTTGCCTAGTGAAGTGTCCTTGCAACATCAAATGACTTTTTCCACCTTAGCCACATCAAGGTGATGACAATTTTTGTTCCCACTAGGAAAAATCCAAAATGACAAATTGCATTGCATTAAATGTATGGCCTTGTGGGCAAACTTCACCCATAAATTTAACCCGTTTGGGGAAGTTTAGTCACAAGCAATACGAGTTCATCTAAATTAGCTCTCCAAACAATAGAATGTATGCATCATCTAGAATAGTTTAGCTTACATCATCTTATAATATATAATATGTAGCTTGCATTTTGTATAGACTCGTGCATTTCATGACATTGCATTTTGAACAATTTCTGATCGTTTTGTCCATTGAGGACAATGTCTTTACTAAGTGTGGGGATGGGAGATTCTAATATTTCAACATTTAACATCTAACTCAAATTTTTTTGAAAAATGATAAAATTTGAAAATTTTTGAAAATCCAAAAGCATGTTCCTTTCCTTTTTATATATTGTATATATTTGTTTGTTTGTTGTTCCCTCCTATCACTTGGGACTGATTACGCCACATTCGAGGCATGAGGAATATGAAGACCGCATGGTATGATCTTTCCAAATCTCCTTTTTCCTCTTATATGTTAATGACAATGTGGCTTCTTTTTGTTCGATCGGTACAAACCAATGTGATTATAGGAGTTGCATTTAGATTATGTGGCACACTAGTGATAGAAGCATATGCATTAGGTTGTATATATGATAATTGCATCATGGCATGTGGATGAATATTAGGAATTTTTTTGTGAAAATGTCTAGTTGGGAAGCTTGGTAAGTGTATATAAGACCCTTGTAGATACTTTTTCTTCTTGAGACTTTGTTTGCTAGAATACCCTCAAGACACCCTAGGATGTGTCATACTAGTATCTTTTGACCCATGGACTAAGGCCTAGTCAAGAGTACCTTGTGGTGTGATAACTCCTTGGCTACCGTTTATTCCAAGGTGACCTTTGATGCCATGCAACTGTTCTTTCACCTCTATCACCATTTTGTCAACAAAAAGGGAATGGGCACAAAAATCTTCAATTTGAATTCAAGTACCAAAGTAAAAGTCAAAAAGGTTTGCAAAAAAAAAATTGCATCAATGAAAAGAGGAGCAAAAATAGACTCCTATGCTTCAAAAAAAGTAGCCTTGCTACAAAATGGGGTTACTTTGAAACTGTTCAAAAACAATGAAAAATCGAAAAGAATTGCCAAGTATCAAAATGCCAAACATAAAAAATGGCAAGAAATATCCTTCAATGACAAATGCCACAAGAAATTGGGGGGAAAACGAATCAAAAGTAAACTACCATTTTGAAACTCAAAGCATATTGATCCCTTTTACCCATTGATCTCATTTTTATTGCATGGTGGAGAGGGGACGACCCTTCTTCTTGTCTAGGCAAGAGGGGGAATTCCGCGATCCTACAGTATTTCTAACACCATAGGGAGTCTTCTCTTGACGAAAGCATTTAGCGATTGTGGACGAAAGTACCCTAGTTTGACACAACTTGGAGGTGATTTGTTGGTATCCTTTTAGGCTTAGTAACTTGGAGAAATAATATCTACACTGGGATATATACCCTTAGATTGCTTCCCCTTTAAATGATTTCCACCACTTAGATGAGCAAAGTGGCTATTCTTTTTGTAGATGCATCATTTACTTGATTTTATGTGCTTGAATGTTAGGATGCATCGCCATTTTGGCATGCCCCACATTGCCTTGAAAAAAGGCATCCTACCTCATAGATGTCTTGTGGTAAGTTGAAGGGGCGGAGTGAGACCCGCTAATTGTCTCACATCGGTTAGTAGTAATAAGGGTCATAGTTTAAGTCACCTCTTTACTCGAGATGAGTAAAGGTTCGGTTTGGAGATATTTGATGTAACTCATATTTTCACACATTTAGTCCCCGAACTAGCCTCGTTCCTATACTTTCTTGCTTATATTAGGGTCGTTTCTATCTTTAGCTTTCTACTTTGCATATCCTTTGAGGTTTTGTGCCCTTGGTAGGGAAGGAGCGCTAGCCTTGCATGTATGGAGCAAAAGCGGAGCTAAATTGATCACACTTAACAACCAAGCATCAAATAGGAGACCAATACTAAAGGCCTAAGTCAATAAATCAAGTAGAATGGGCAATGATGAAGACCCCATGACCCCTCCATGATCCCTACGGATATTGAGGCGGTCAAGAGAAGAGGAAGCCAAGCTGACCCATGATCCGGGCATCCCGAAAGCAGCCTGAGTGTCCCGAGAAGCAGCCCGAGCGTCCTGAAGAACAACTCAGGGGTCCCGAGGCTCAGATCGAGTATCCCACAAGCAAGACGGGCGTTTTCCTATGCAGTATGAGCATCCAACATAGGGAGGTTGTGAGGCTCCTTAGGGACTTGCAAGGCGTTAATCTTCATCTTAGGGACTTAATCGTTATTTAAGCCCTAAGTTAACCTAATACTTGTACTTAGTATAAATACCCCATTGTATTTAGGGGATTAAGGACCAAGTCATTAGGATCGATTAGAGATCAATTAGCTTAATTACATCTTAATCCTTTCCTAATTATTGTTCTAGAACTTTAGATCTAGTTAGGTAATTTGAAGATTATATTGAGGATTATTGAAGAATTGACAACTCTTCATCATCAATCAAGTTTTCTTCTATTATTCTTTGCATTCTATTTTGATCATCCTAAGTTGGTACAATTTCCTTACTCCTTACTTAATCCTTGTTTAGTATTTTGCTCTTTAATCATGTTCAAGCTTGTTAATATGTTTGACACCATTGCTAGCATGCTTTCCATGGTCATGAGTGAGTAGTTCCTTAACTAAGGTTAATGGGGGATAAGGGGAATTAATCATGGGGAAGATCTTTACTTAATGAGTTCATAAGATTGCTTACTTGTTATAGGTTCAACTTATGCTTATATCATATTTGATGAATTGCTTGATTGACAACCTAGCATGAATCTATTACCCATGCAACAAGAATTGTAAGATATAAACCAACTCAAGACTTGTTAGACCTTGCATATAAGTTGATTAGGAAGGACTAAGTCGATTGTAGGTGTTGTAAAGTCTTGATCGACTCGGCCCCGGGACCCAAACCATCCTAGGACTCATTGATGTTATCTCACCATGAATAGGGAAAATCAAGTCGACTTGTAGGTGTTGTAAAGTCTTGACCGATTCGGCTCCGAGACCTAAGTTTGCCTAGAATAGTAAGATCCTTACCAACTTGATTCCACTACAACAATAACATGCTTGCATCTATAAAACTTGTTTATGTGATCTCTCCATGATTCCCTTATGAACCCATGACACCCTAGTGCCTTTCCTCAATTGTTTAAATCCTTATTTAATTTGCTTGCTTGTTTTCTTTTACTTATCTAGTAGTTTAGATAACCATCTCAACCCAAACAAAATTGTGACACCTTAAGACATAGCTACTTGCAATCGGTAACTTAATCCAATACCAGTCCCTTGGGATCCGACTTTTACTTACCACTCTACTAAGGGTAGTTTGTCGAGATTATAAATATTGTTTGAGAGCGTACAACGACACGTCCGTTAATGCAAAAATGGTTGATATGTACTAATTATATTATGTTCATTGCTTTGTAAAAATGGTGTAAAAAGATGCTTGATATGAACTAATTATATTAAGTTCATTGCTTTGTAATTAGTCAAAGTTCATCATCGTACTCGGATTAAACCGACATGGTATGTAGAACCGAGGATGATTATGCATGTATGGCTAATATGGTTGTTTTTCAAATGTAAACAAAAGAATAAAAGGCTTTAAAATACCGTTTAAAATGTAATTAACCAAATATTGTTACCGAGTCACGGATTAAACCATCATGGTAAGAGGAACCAAGGATGAATATAATTTGTGGTTAAAAATATTCATCGTAAAAATGATTTGAAGTGGTAAAAAACGATTGTAAATAAGAAATGAAAATGGGAAAGAATGAACTCAAACACATTTGAGTTCTGACCTGGGCAGCCAGAATAGGCGCGAGCCACCTATTTGTTACTAGGGGCTTCTCCTTCAGGTCAAAACTCAGTTTTGGCTCATTCAATCTGTATTTTGGACCATGTTATGCATGTTTTAGCATGTTAATGTCATAAAAAACAGATAAAAGAACATGAAAGAAGAGGATTAATTACACCCTCATATTTACATGCTAGGTTGCTTGACGAGAAATCGACGAAAAAGTAAAAACTTATTAAGTTTGAAAACTCGATTTAAAAACGTTTTTGTGAAGTAAAGAGAGTAGCTTTGTTTAGTGATGGTGTAGTTGGTCGAAGTGGTCGGTCAAGAAATTTAATGCACGATGACGGTACCAAACAATAATTATGGCTCGTATTATCGATCAGTAGGTTAAAAATACGTGTCGTTTGTTGACTCGGGAAGTCGAGGTCTAGAATTTTAAGGGAGAAAAGAGGGGCCAGACGCTTGTGTGCCTTCAAATGGTGGCATTTGTGGGGTATTTTTAGAGGATCGTGTTGTTGTGTGCATTTTGAACGACGTGGCCGCATAGGCTACTCGAAGAGGCGCGAGCATGTCCGGGGGTCTTCGAGCTGTCTTGTCACTATCACGCATTTGGATTTATGGTTTGTTCTATCCTAGGTTTTGGATGTCATGATTGTTGTACTTGAACATCAAGTATACCGTTTATACTTAGCATGAAGGTTTTGTGATGTTTGTTTTTGGTGTTTGACTCGGTTTGACCCGTTGTTTAAGTTGAGATTTGAATTTCAAGTCGGTTTTTGGTCTGGTGTGGATTTTGACTCTAGTTAGTGTCATTGTGACTCCGTAGTCGTGCATAAAACAATGTAGGTACTTTTGAAATGTAATGAAAATGTTTTGTTTTCGAAATCGTTTTGAGTTTTCTGACGCATAGTTATATAAATTGTCGATCAAACGTAGCGATTCCTAAGCATATTGTAGTCTGTTAATCATTGGGTGTTTGTTGGGGATTCGACAGATACTGGGTATCTACAGACCCTCACTTTGACTGAGGCTTGGACATGGCGAAAGTCAAAGTACAACCCTAGATCAATCGAAGATTACAACCTGGAGCCCGAAGCGACGTCGAGGCAGCTCGAAAGGATTCAGGCCAAGGACTTGCCATCGGGAAGGGCGACGTCGAGGCAATTCGGGGATTCGAGTTAAGGACCTGCCGTCGGGAACAGTTTAGAGTCTGTCGACTGCCAATGCGGGTCATTTAAAGTCCGTTTGATTACTTGTAAAGGCTTGCCAGCCATAGGAAGAAGTCATACCTGAGGCATCTTTGGGATATATCCTTAAATTTTTTCTTGCGCGGGCGCAAAGGCTCGCTAGCCATCGGGGGTCGAGTAGTCGACTGCGGGAAATAACCCGATTCATCGGGCTTATTTCAAGAGGTTGCTGTGTTGAGACTTGTTCGTCGTTAAAGGTCGAATAATCGACTGCGGGAATTAGCCGGATTTTATCGGGCTTATTTGAAGAGTTTGCTTGTTGAGACTTGTTCGTCATTTGAAGGTCGAATAATCGACTGCGGGAAATAGTCGTATTTTATTGGGCTTATTTCAAGAGGTTGTTTGTTAAGACTTGTTCGTCATTTGAAGGCCGAATAATCGACTGCGGGAAATAGCCGGATTTTATCGGTCTTATTTCCAGAGGTTGTTGTTGAGACTTGTTCGTCATTGAAGGTCGAATAATCGATTGCGGGAAATATCTGGATTTTATCGGGATTATTTCATGAGGTTGTTGTTGAGACTTGTTCGTCGTTGAAGGTTGAATAATCGACTGAGGGAAATAGCCGGATTTTATCGGGCTTATTTCAAGACGTTGCTTGTTGTTGGTAGACTCCGTGGGGAGGTATCTGATCTCCTGTTGGGGAATTTTGGTGTTTATGAGGGATTTTTTTGCGGTGTCGAAAAGAGGTAGGCTTTTTGTATGTTTAGCCTGACTCTTGTGTATGGCGTTCCCTATTATCGTCATTCGTAGTTTGAATTTCGAAGAGAAGTAACGGTTTTTATTTCCGTCGCTCGGAGTTTGTAGAAATAGCGAATGTGAATTTCGCCATTTGCTACTTTGCTTTGAAGATTAACAGTTTTTAATTCCGTCATCTTGCGATTTGAAATTTGTGAGAAATAGTGAATTTGAATTTCACTATTTGGTTTTTGTTTGAAAATGACGGTTTTTAATTCCGTCGTTTTAAATTTTCAAAATATGCCGAATTTGTGTATAGCTATTTTGACCGTTTTTTTTTTTGTTGTTGTTGTTGAAAATGACGGTTTTTAATTCTGCCATTGAGAAAAATAGCGAGCGTATGTGGAAATTGGGCTAAAGCCCAAAATTTCGCTGAAATTGCTGGGATCACCTCAAAGTGGCGCGAGCCTTTGTGCGATGTAAGGGACCCCCCTTATTTCTCTAAAACACGCGAGGAGCAGCAGCTCCTCATTTCACTTCGTCTTCTTCACAATAACACACGAAATCGCCATTTTTCGCCATTGTTGATCTTGTTTTTTGCTTGCATTTGTGCTACAACCACTATGTTATCTCAAGGTATGTAAATCCTCATGATTTCATTTGATTTTGTTTTCCTTTTTGTTGATTGAATTAGGGCGAAACCCTAACCCTTTAGAAATCGATTTGGGCGTTTTTTTTCCCATTTTCGAGTGTAATTGATGCTTGCATTAGGTTAGAAACCTGTTTAGGAGTATATGGGTGCTTTTACTTTGCATTTTGGTCCCCGTTCCGGCTCCCTAGGTGCGAAAAACGCGAATGAGACAAGAAACCATCTCATTTTGCAATATTGTACTTGTTTGCTCGAGTTGCGTGCCCCACTTGGTTACATTGTACTCGGAGAAGGCCGTCTTTGCTGTGTTAAACCTTCGTTTGGTGTTTGGGGCGAAATTCCCCATTTTGCCTTTATTAGACGGTCTTATTCTGACGAAATAAGCGTCTTTTTGGGTTCAAACTGAGCCATTTTGCTTTGAAATAGACCTTAACAGTAGTTTTGGTCATTTTGGGGCGTGATCAAGCCAAGTCACGTTGCTTTGTTGTGGTCGTAATTTGAAATTTTGACCCGTTTGCGCTCAATTTGGCGTAAAATTGCCTTTTTTGAGCTGTGTAAAATGCCCAGTTGTGTCGGGAATTTTTGTTGCTTATTTGGCAGACCTTGTGTCGGCCCGAGGGTGTTGGGTTGTTTTTGTAGTTGTTTTTTTGCTGTTGCTTTGAGTCATCTTTTGCTTGAAAAGAAGGGCGAGTCATTTTTTGTGATTTTTTGTGCTGGACGGGATTGGACGGGTTTGCCCTCGTTGCTGTTTGCTTTTGCAGTTGATTTTTTTTTTTTTTTTTGAGATTCGCCCGTTTTGTGCGGTCGTAATGCCGAAATTTCGACTGGCGTTGCTTTTGTTTTGATTTCAGGCGAGTGTTCTGGGGCTGCTAGGCCCGCTGGGTCCGAGGCTGAGGCCTTGGAGGAGGAGGAAGATCCAGGAGGAGGAGAGACGGCTTGCCATTCCGTCTTTTTCCAGTTTTGTTTCTTCCGGGTGGCCTTTGATCATGTGTTGATCATAGGTCGTTGTCTGTAGAGAGTTGACGTCTGATGATTGGGGTTCAACACCAGCGCCTCGTGCCATATCGCGGTAATTATCTTGCATCTTTTTAATTATGGTGACGAGCGTTTTGTTTACCGCCTCCACTGCTCCGTTGGTTTGGGGATGATAAGGGGATGGCCAGTGTCGTTTAATTTTGTATTTGTCCAACAAGGCTTGTGTTCCGGTCCGGTAGTGAGAGCCTTGGTCGCTGATGATTTCATGGGGTACCCCATATCTGCAGATGATGTTGTCCTGGATGAACTTGACCACTTGTTTGGCGGTCTTTTGGCGCCTATCAGGTTGATTTTACCGATGATGTCGATGGCCCAGGTCGAAAAAGGCCATGGTGATGTCGTGGTGTACAAAAGGGATGGTGGTATGTGTTGTATGTTGGCGAAGATTTGGCAATTGTGGCAATGTTTGACGTAGTTTCTGCAATCGGCTTCCATGGTGGTCCAGTAGTAGCCTAACCTCATGACTTTTCGAGCTAGCATCATTGTACTCATGTGAGGGCCACATTCTCTGTCGTGAACCTCTTCCATGTCTTTCTTGGCTTTGTGCTTATCAATGTAAAGGAAAAAGGATCTCCTAGGGTGTTCTTTTGTATAGTTGCTCTTGATTTATTACGAATTGTGATGCACGTAAATGGATGACTATTTGTCCTTTTGTATCAGAGTTAGGAAGGAATTCGTTTATGGTTTTGTAATTGAGGATAGCTTGGTACCAAGGTTCGACATGGTTTTCTTCGTCGTTATTGATGGCGCAAATGTGAGCTGGCTCACTCCTTCTCTAAACAAATAGGGGCATGGATGTCATGCCATCGGGTATGTTGACGAGTGCGGCAAGTTTTGCTAGGGCATCAGCAAATTGATTTTCTTCCCGTGGTAAGTGGAAGTAGTCGATTTGGTCGAAGAATTCAGCTTCCTGGTTAATTTTTGCTTGGTATGGTGCTAAGCTGTCGCTTCGGAGTTTTCATGATCTGGACAATTGATTGATGATGAGTGAGGAATCACTGTGGACTCAACTTTTTGATGCCAAGTATTATGGCTGCTTGTAGGCCGATGAGGCATGCTTCGTATTCGAAAGCATTGTTGGTGACGACGTAGTCCAGTTTACTGATGTCGGAACGTGTCCCCCTTCTGGTGATATTAGAAGGATTCCTACCTCGAAGCCTCTCAGGTTTGATGCACCATCGAAGTATAGGTCCCAACCGTCGGTTTTGGCACAAAGGATGTCTTTGTCAGGGAGTGACCATGTGTCGGTCATTTGTGATCCTCGTTGACGAGGTTTTCTGCTAGGAAAACGACGAATACCCTTCCCTTGATAACCTTGAGGGGTAAGAATTTGAGGTCAAATTCGGATAGCATGAGTGTTAACCTAGACAGCCTTCCATTTAGCACGGGCTTTTTGAAGATGTATTTGGTAGGGTCCATCTTGGAGTAGATGTGAACCATGTAGCTGAGCATGTAATGTCGTAGCTTCTTTGTTGACCAAACCCGGGCAAGGCATGTCGTTTCCGGTTGGGTGTACCTTGTTTTGTATTCGATGAACTTTTTGCTGATGTAGTAGATGGATCGTTCTTCGCTGTCGACTGTTTGTGCTAGCATTGCTCCCATGGCCGTGTCGGTGATTGTCTTTATCCTGTCGAAAGCTTTCTGACAATCGTCGTCCCAATAGTTGTGATTGAAGGTGCATAGCTTCTTGAAGATAAGTTCGCAAATCATAGTGAGTTTGGCTATGAAGCGGTTGATGTATTGGACTTGACTGAGAAATCCTCTTATCTCCTTCTCGTTCTTAGGCCAAGATGTTTGGTGCAGAGCTTTGATTTTGGTGGGATCTATTTCGATGCCTCTTTTGCTGACGACGTGTCCCAAGAATTTTCCGGAGGTGACCCCAATTGCACACTTCTGAGGATTTAGTCTCATGTTGTATTTTCAAAGGCGAGCGGATAATTTTTTAAGGGCGTTGATGTGGCCGTCTCACTCTTTTGATTTGACGATCATATCATCGACGTATACCTCCACTTTCTTGTGCATCATGTTGTGGACATTAGCCACGCCGCGGCGCGCGCGGAAGGCGCTTGAAATAAAGCGTGCATTTGTGAAGTCGCGACCAATTTTTATGGGAAATTGGAACCGTTCGAATACCTCGTGCCATGTCAAGACATAAAGTAGTGACATGAAGACTAAAAACTCGTTACCCTTAGCATTCTATGTCTAGAATGACTCTCGTGGATGCCAATGAACACGGATGTTCACAGAGATCTTGAGTAAGGGGTGAGGGTACGTATTAGAAAGTCCTTTTACTGAACACCTAATCCCGCCCGCCTCGATAGCGGCCCCTACTAATGATTAGGGAAGTCGTTCATATTTGATATGTCATCTATTATATGCATGCAATGCGACATCCACAGATTAATCCTAACATGTGAGATTAAACTATGTCGATTAACACGTAATTTAGCAAACAATTAAGGTCAAAGTTGAGAGTTAGATTGATTACATGTGAAAGACAAGTAAAATAAATCATACAAGAGCGATAAACAAACTGTAAATAAATTACAATAATTAAAATTACAATAATTATAAGGTTTAATCGATTTATGTCAAAAATACATTTGAAACGAAATTTTGAAGATGAAAATAAATGAAGATAAAAAGGGTTAGAAATTAAATTAATAAACTAGGTCTGATTAGAGGCGATATTACGGTTATTAGTTAATTTCACACGTAATTAGAAACTACGGCTAGGCGAAAACGAGTTCAGGGACAAAAATCACCTCAGGACAGGCGCAGCATATGCTGCGTCCCTTGGAAGAGGCTAATCTCCTCCTGCGGCTATTCTTGAGTTGAGTTATGTCTGCGAAGTAAGAACCGCAGTCCGTTAATGTTCATTTGGTAATTTTAAGATTGATTATTAATTGGGAACTCGACTACAAGTTATTTAGCATATTATATACATCTGGAACTGTCATAAAATCAACAAAAACGGATTAAAACGAACAGAAACAAGTTAGATTTATTTACGGTGTCTGAATTAATTTAATTATTAAACTTAGATTTAAGACGGTTGGAAAACGAAACATAACAGAATATGAAAGGGTATGTACAAAATAAGAATCCCAGAAACTTGATATAGACAAATCGAATTCCTAAAATCCGGGTTAGATTTAGTGACGAAAACCCGCAAATATCGAATTATAAGGGATTTTAGTCTAGATAAAGCATTAAGATCAAAAGGGAATTATCAAAAGATGCTTATGTACTGAAGGATGAAAGAAAATAAGAAAATAAGACGAAAAAGGCAAAACAATGGAAACCCGAGGAAGAAGAAGAAGAAGAGCAAGAGCAGCAAGCAGCATCTAGAAGAGGCGCAGCATATGCTGCGATTCTTCGAAGAGGCACAGCTGCTGCTGCGTTTCTTCTTAACGTCTGATCTCCTCTGTTTTGTAAAAAAAGGTTTTACAAAAGGGTTTTTAAGATCGGTTTTGAATATATTTTCGACGTAAATCTTACATTAATTGGTACAAAAATAAAAACATAAATTAAAAGTGAGATTTACACCCTCAGACTTACATGTTTGACGGAACGAGATTAAATAAGTTAACGTCAGTGATTGCTCGACTCGAATGTATGTAGAAAGTGCCCTCGTTAGAGGATTTTAAATTAATTGATTGATTGATGTGTAGTGGTCAAATTGGTCGCTCATGCAACGTGTCTGGTACTTAGAATGATCTGAGCTTACGTGGTCGAGTAATCAAGCACGTAGGCGTCGAAAGCTTAGAGCAAGGTCTAGAATACAAAGAGAGAAGATAAGGGCGGACATTCGCGTGAAAAATATGGAGACCGGAGGTCTCTATTTATTCCAAAAAATGTGGAAGAGTTTTGGAATGACACAAACTTTGGAAAGAAATCATGGAAATATTCCGTAAACAGCCAAATAGGGCAAGGGAAGAGACGCAGCAGCTGTTGCGGTTCTTCCAAAAGGCGTAGCATCTGCTGCGTCATTTCCACCAGAGGTTTCCTCCTCCGGAAGAAAGATTTCTGCGTTTCTGTTATGGAATTGCGGTAGATCTATACTTTGTTATTCCGTAAAATATGATATACGGGAGATATTTTACCAAAAGATATAAAATTTGATTGGGAATAAATATCTAGAATATTCTAGAACATTCCGACTCGACATTTTAAATGGTTTCCTAGAAAATGAAGCGGTTTTTGACCCGGACTCCAAATGAACTCTAATTACTGTCAAAATGACCGTATCGGTGCGTAGATGACGACCAAGGGGTAGACTTGAGTGTTTGATCTATCACATGACGATAAACTTACGAACTGTCATTGATGCCTGTCGTTGTATGCACCAAAAATAATATTTATAATCCAAACTACTACTATAGCTAGTGGCAGTCAGGGTCGAACCACAAGGAGGCGATGCAATTAATAGTTATCTAATTCTAGCCTAAGGTAACAAATGTGAGGGGGATTTGATTTGAGTCGATCTATAACTAAAAGAAATAATGAAAAGAAAACTAAAGAAATGTATGAAATCAAATAATAAAAGGATGCTAAGATGGTCGGTTCACTATAGTTTCGGCGGCAGTATACTAGGTGGGTCTAAAACAAATACGCGAGACAGGAAAATAAGAAGTCCTCTCGGTCCATTCTCAACAGGTAGCATCTTTCGATCTCGCTACAGGTCCCTAATATCACTAATGCTAACTTTCGTCCTGAAAAGTGATTTAAAAGACTAAATTAACTCATCTTTCGATCTGATTAATCTAGTCGTCTTAATTAGGTAGGCTATCTCCCTTCCCGATCTTTTGATCTTTATTGGGTCGGTCAAATCCTAGACAATCAACTAGTCGCGTGCACTCGATTCGTCAAATATGGAAATTAAATTAATTAAAACGAAGCATATCTCACGTGGCCAGTCGATTGAGCAGGGAACCCAGTCGATCTACCATGGCGCGATTTAGGTCATACGATTCTAATGCCGCCTACACTACAGATTCCCTACATCCTAGCACATGGGGTTTAGCTACTCATGCTTACGATAAAAATAACAACAAGATTAACAAATAAAGATACTGAATTCATGATTAAATTAACTAAACAAGCAAATAACATGAGACGATAAATTGGTTTCCGGGAAACTATTCTAGCAGTTCTATACTACGAATGGAATAAAGCAGTAAACTGAATATAAGAACAGTGAAATACCGTATGAAAGCAGGAGAGAGATTTGCAGAACAACGATCCAGAAACCGAAAGCAAAAGTAAATTGTATTGAAAACGAAACAATCTTAAGAGCCCTAATTACTGATGATAAACTAAAAACTGAATGCCAAACTTGATAATGTCAGGTTACGTTATATAGGAATATAACGTAACACTTATTCCTAAACCTAATATACGATGGGCTTCGGAATTCTCGTTCTATTTCTTTAATTTCCGCGTCAGCTCGTGTGGTCGTCGATCGACCATGAAAGGCAGTCGATCGACTGGTCTGCACTGAACAGTAGCTTCTGTAAGTTGCGCTCTGGTCGATCGACCATGGAGGTCAGTCAATCGACTGGAGTAGCTGGTACTTGGCTTCAAAAACTTCGTGAATTAGTCTTTCGGGCCTCGATATGAGCACCAAGTTTGTTTCTTGAGTAAATACTTCACGTCAAATGCAATGCAAAGTACTCGAGGATGGATTTAGCTTGATTTCCGCTGGATTCTTCACATTTCTGCAATAATGTACAAAAACACGAAAGTAGACGGAAATAGGGAGAATAGTAGCATAAACTACATAAATGATCTCTGAAATGCGTGTAAAATAGGGTGTAAAAAATCATATAAATAACACGCATCAAACTTCCCCAAACCAAACCTTTGCTTGTCCCCAAGAAAGAACTAGGCTGGATCCTTAAACCTAGTGGAACGAGTTCAATCTCAGAGCGAAATGCAAACCGAATAGCCTAAACCAATTTAATGCTACAACTAACAATCAATTAGCAATATGAATCATGCAAACGAATTATGAAGTCGTTAAAAACCTGCTGAACCGTCAACTATATAGACTTATCAAATCGGACTCTCACGGGTCGCTCGTATCACACATAAGCACAGGTGAATAATGTAAAGATAGAAAGAATTAATTTTGTAATGACACTCACCTAACTACGACCAATGAGAACATGCCTGAAATCTAATATGAAAGTAATCTCTACAACCGTACATATGCATTCCAACCAAACAGATGACCATGACACATGCCGAGATAAATATGGATATGTGAGGTATGGGTAAGAAGAGGCTAGAATAAATTTGGATAAAAATAGAGTTAAAAGCCAAGCTAGTAACTAAGGGAACCAAATTATAACAACATCCAACTTCTTGCTCCAACTTCCAATCGAAACGGTGCTAATAGCAAGCACAAAACTCACAATCTCCGAAATAATTGTAATTCCCCAAATGATGATAATAAAGCATGAGAATAAAATCACCAACTAATCAAAACTCCAACCATGTGATTTTGATTTCTCTTATCTCGGGCTTCAGTCGATCGACCAAGATGGCCAGTCGATCGACCGCCCTCTACAGTACAGCATGCGTTTCTTTTTTTGAATCATTTCTTTTTTTCAATTTTTATTTTTTTTCTTTCCTTCTTTTTTCATCTTCCCAACAACATCTCAAAATGAGCATATGCCTCCAAAAACGTAGTAACAATCCCAAAAATAAAACTACTAGCTTGACAAGGGCAGGCTAAATGTAGGATGTAGTAACGGGACAAAAAGGCTATTTTTGGCAGTGTGGAGCTTATGGGCAAAATGATTAAAGGGGTGACCTCTTCCACATGCGTCAACAAACCACAAACCGAATGCATACAGGTATTAAGTAGATTAAGTTCATTTTTATGCAAATTAATATAACATGTCTCATAAGGAGTAACTACTCACAATCCTAAATAAATCATCATGAATGACACCAGTTATAGGCTCTAAATCTCGAAAAATGCAAGCGGTTTGCCAAAAATCAAAGTCAAGTCTCAAGTCCATCATAAATTTAACGAAAACTCGTAGACTATGCAAATTGATTCTACTAATAACATGTCAATTAGCAAGGCTTAGGCATAAACGGCTGAAAATGCAATGTCATCATTGAAATACTACCGTTCCGACTCGACCTATATGCAAAAGTAAACGTGCAATTTCTGAATTTTTTTTGAAATTTTGAAATTTTTTAATTTTTCTGTATATATAAGAGAAAATAAACAACAATGCAAAACAACAATGTAAACGTGAATGCAAGCAAATGAAATGCAACGCAAAACCCTTCCCCAAACCAAATCATACAATGTCCCCATTGTGCAAAATTATGTAGTGAAATAAAAGGGGAACGAGAATTTTGCGATAAATTAACTAAATAAGACATGAAGTAAGAACTCAGAAACTCACAAGACTTTAGGCGCAGCAAAGGGAAACCTTCCCAAACCAGCGTGAGCTAGGAGGTTTCAGTAGCCAGCAGTGCTACCAATAAGTACCTGAAAAGACAGAAAATACCACGCGTAAATCCGAGAAAACAATTATTGAAACGCAAAATTATGTGTAAGATAAAGAAACGGAAGAAAACAGAACTGAGTCGGA
Source organism: Silene latifolia (assembly GCF_048544455.1). NCBI lineage: Eukaryota > Viridiplantae > Streptophyta > Magnoliopsida > Caryophyllales > Caryophyllaceae > Silene > Silene latifolia. The sequence goes on along the minus strand of NC_133531.1, from coordinate 87,844,135 downwards.
GAATAAAGTGGAGAAAAGACTCCCTCAACTCCGCAAATCGACCAAACACAGCAGGGGAATGATCAAAAACAGATACAGCAGCGAACATGGTCGATCGATCACATCACCCAGTCGATCGACCAGAGTGAACAGGAACATACGCTCCTGGAAGTCGCAGCTCAGTCGATCGACCATACTGGCCAGTCGATCGACTGAAATACCTGCTGTAACTTTCTGATTTCTTCGAATTAGCTCAATAACTCGAGCTAATATGGTCTATGAACCTGCAAATACACATAATAATGCGCCCAAAATCGCGCAAAACCCAAAGTAATAGTCTAAAGCCTTTAGAATCCTAAGCAAAATTATTAATGCGAAGTCTCGCGCAAACCAAAACAATAAAAAGAGTCTAACGAAAGCAATAAAATGTTTTGTTTAAAAAGCCTTAATCAACTAATAGTTGATTAAGAATGGCCACGGAATGGCCCACTTGCTCGGCTTCTGGCTACAAGAAGTAGCCTCTACAGTGCTCATCTCCTCAGCTGCACTCTTCTCAACTCCAACATCTGCAGAACTCAACGGATCAACAGCTTCAGCATCTCCCCAAGCAATGACCTCTTCTGGCTCATCAAAGTCTAAGTCGGACTCCCTCACTTTGACTGGCTACTCATCAGGCTCCTCATTAGTGCCATAGCTAAGACATCCTAAACCGCCTCTTTGAACGATTGACTCTTTCACAGCTGGAGCAACATGCGGCTCTTCCTTCCCCAAACCAGCTCCTGCAATATCCAAAACAGAAGAATCTTCCTCCAATTTGCTCCCAATCTGGGGCGGAGGTGTTATAGCAGAAACAGGCATAGAGACAGGCATGTCAGAAAGCACAAAATAGGATTTCTTTTCAGAAACTGTATTACAAGTGAATGGCTACATGGGGTCTTTCTTCTTAGCTGTCTGGGCAAACACAATGGAATGCTTCCCTACTTTGAAGGTCGAGTCCCCGAACCAACATCTATAATCGCACCAAAGAAGTGTGCGAAATGGTCTACCCAATATGATAGGAATGTGGGCATCCTCAGGCATATCTAGTACAACGAAGTTAACATGGAAAAAGAACTTCCCTATTTGCACGGAATGTCCTCTAAGACTCCTATAGGGCTGGACCGCGAACGATCAGCTATCTGTACTGTCATGTTGGTAACTGCAAACTTAGTCAATTTCAACTTCCTAGCAAGACTCAAGGGCATTACACTAATACTAGATCCTAGGTCACACAAGGCCTTCTCAATAGAAAAGGTGCCAATACTACATGGGACTGAAAAGCTACCTGGGTCTTCTAGCTTATGAGGTGCAGTATGGGTCAAATAAGAACATGACTCCTCAGTTAGTGCGACAGATTGTACAGTTTCAAGTGACTTCTTTTTAGACAAAAGTTGCTTCATAAATTTCATGTAAGCAGGCACTTGATTTACTAACTCAAGAAAAGGAACTTATACGTTTAAGCTACGAATAACATTTTCAAATTTGTTAAACGATACCTGTTCCTTTGTCGGCACCAATCTCTCCGGATAGGGGGCTGAAAGAAGCAACTTAGCCCTCTCCTCTAGGTCTCTCATACCAGCATCGGTGGATTTAGGCTGAAAATCCACTACCTTTTCTTTGTTGTAGCTTGACCCTTCTTCAGACCGTCTAAAAAATGAACCATTAATCGTCATCGGGTCATATTTCGGAACCGGAACTGACCCATCAACATTTGGGTCTTGCCTCAATATTTTCGGAGTAGTCGTACCCCGAAACAAGTGGTCCCTCAGGTTATCTGGCATTGGAGGACGAAAAGACTCACCATCAGCAGCGTTGTCAGTCGATCGACCATGTTGGTCAGTCGATCGACTGACTTCTACAGGACCAGAAGCTGTGTCACTTCGCGATTCAGTCGATCGACCGGGTATATTAGTCGATCGACTGATATACCTGGTAGACGTCTTTTTCTTGCCATTGTTAGTCGCTGCCTTCTTCTTGCTTGGTTCCGCCTCATCTTTTCCAGTAGCTTCCTCGACCATAGCGGGCCCATCAAGTGTAGACCCACTCCTCAAAGTACTAGCATTAAGGGTCTCCTTTTGATCCGTCTGCGACGGTAAATGTCCCGGAGCTCGAGTTTCACTCTTGCTAGCCAATTGAGAGATTTTGCTCTCCAACATCTTCATCCCGGCCTCTCTAGCTTGAGACTCTTTCAGCAACAAATTTTTCAACTCGGCAAATTCGGAGCCTTCGGACTGCTGCTGCTGTTGTGGAATATACGGAGGCTTTTTGTATGGCTGCTGCTGCTTAATGAGGGGGCACATAATTCTGCTGCTGCTGCTGCTGTGGAGGTGGAGTCGGATTTAGGACATTTTGGCTACTCCACCTTAAGTTCGGATGGACATTCGACTCAAAATAAGTGTTTGTCTGCCTATAATGTTGAAAAGCAGCACAAGACTCATAGGGAATCTTTGCCGTTATGCAAACATGTCCTTCTCCTCCACATGTCTTGCAGATGAAAGGACCGTCCAAAACAAAGATTCACATGATAGATCCCTCCTTTTGAAGCTCCTCCCAACTCGTACTTATCAAATCTCGCCGTAAGAGCCTCTAATGCCGCTACAGAAGGGGATTCAGCACTTCTACTTTGATTTCCCCTGGAATTTCCATACTCAGCTTTATGGGTGGCCAAATCATCAATAGTTTTCCACCCTTTAGTTTCTCCAACATTCTCCTGGAATCTAACATTAGCTGCCGCATCCAGGATAGCCCTCTGATCGTCATAAATCCCATTATAAAATTGATTGCATAGGCTCCATTTCTCAAACCCATGGTGTGGAATAGTTCGCACTAACTTCTTGAAACGGACCCACGCCTCATGAAAATTCTCATCAGGACCCTGTTTAAAGCTCGTGATCTGAGCTCTAATGGCATTGGTCTTCGAGGCAGAGAAATATTTCTTGTAAAATGCTAAGGCCAGCGAATTCCAATTAGTGATCCCGTTAGCAGCTCGATCCAGGTCTCGGTACCACTCCCTTGCAGCATCACGAAGAGAGAATATGAACATCGTCTCCTTCACCTGGTCCTGGGTCACACCGGTCGGTGGGGGTATGGAACAGCAATAATCAATGAATGTCTCCATATGTTTGGCTACATCTTCATTTGCAGCTCCCCCGAATTGGTTTCTCTCAACCAAGTTGATATAGGACGGTTTCGGCTCGAATTTCCTATCCATCCCTGGTAATGCGAATCCCTTATAGAGATTCTCAGCTGTTGGCTCAGAGTGACTGACTATACTTGCTTCTTCAGCCATGTCTGGAGATGTGACGGTCTCAGCTGAGGAAGTGGAAATAGGTGACGAAGGTGGATCCTCCTCAAATAGCTCATTCTCGTAGTAAGTAGACAGAGTACTCAGCTCTTCCTCCGTCGGCAATACTCTAGATGATCGTCTCAACTCACGCAAAGTCTTCTCAGTCTCAGGATTGAACGGTAGTAATTCACCACCCTGTGACCTGCGCATAAGAAGAAACTACAAGTAGAATATGAGAATAGTTTAAGGAACAGATGTCCCTTAAACTAAGAGAAAGACTAAAATTAGAAACAACTAAAAATTTTAAACAATTGCCTCCCCGGCAACGGCGCCAAAATTTGATGCTTGTCGTTGTATGCACCAAAAATAATATTTATAATCCAAACTACTACTATAGCTAGTGGCAGTCAGGGTCGAACCACAAGGAGGCGATGCAATTAATAGTTATCTAATTCTAGCCTAAGATAACAAATGTGAAGGGGATTTGATTTGAGTCGATTTATAACTAAAAGCAATAATGAAAAGAAAACTAAAGAAATGTATGAAATCAAATAATAAAAGGGTGCTAAGATGGTCGGTTCACTATAGTTTCGGCAGTTAGTATACTAGGTGGGTCTAAAACAAACACGCGAGACGGGAAAATAAGAAGTCCTCTCGGTCCATTATCAACAGGTAGCATCTTTCGATCTCGCTACAGGTCCCTAATATCACTAATGCTAACTTTTGTCGTGAAAAGTGATTTAAAAGGCTAAATTAACTCATCTTTCGATCTCATTAATCTAGTCGTCTTAATTAGGTAGGCTATCTCCCTTCCCTATCTTTCGATCTTTATTGGGTCGGTCAAATCCTAGACAATCAACTAGTCGCGTGCACCGATTAAATCAAATATGGAAATTAAATTTATTAAAACGAAGCATATCTCACGTGGCTAGTCGATCAACCAGGGAACCCAGTTGATCGACCAGGGAACCCAGTCGATCGACCATGGCGCGATTTAGGTCATACTATGCTAATGCCGCCTACACTACAGATTCCCTACATCCTAGCACATGGGGTTTAGCTACTCATGCTTACGATAAAAATAACAACAAGATTAACAAATAAAGATACTGAATTCATGATTAAAATAACTAAACAAGCAAATAACGTGAGACGATAAATTGGCTTTCGGGAAACTATTCTAGCAATTCCATACTACGTACGGAATAAAGCGAGAATCAATATAAGAACAAAGTGAAATACTGTATGAAAGCGGGAGAGAAGAATTGCGAACAACGATCCGAAACCGAAAGCAAAAGTAAATTGTATTGAAAATGAAACAATCTTAAGAGCCCTAATTATTGATGATAAACTAAAAACTGAATGCCAAACTTGATAATGTCAGGTTACGTTATATAGGAATATAACGTAACACTTATTCCTAAACCTAATATACGATGGGCTTCAGAATTCTCGTTCTATTTCTTTAATTTGCGCGTCAGCTCGTGTGTTGGTCGATCGACCATGAAAGGCAGTCGATCGACTGGTCTGCACTGAACAGTAGCTTCTGTAAGTTGCGCTCTGGTCGATCGACCATGGAGGTCAGTCAATCGACTGGAGTAGCTGGTACTTGGCTTCAAAAACTTCGTGAATTAGTCTTTCGGGCCTCGATATGAGCACCAAGTTTGTTTCTTGAGTAAATACTTCACGTCAAATGCAATGCAAAGTACTCGAGGATGGATTTAGCTTGATTTCCGCTGGATTCTTCACATTTCTGCAATAATGTACAAAAACACGAAAGTAGACGGAAATAGGGAGAATAGTAGCATAAACTACATAAATGATCTCTGAAATGCGTGTAAAATAGGGTGTAAAAAATCATATAAATAACACGCATCAAACTTCCCCAAACCAAACCTTTGCTTGTCCCCAAGAAAGAACTAGACTGGATCCTTAAACCTAGTGGAACGAGTTCAATCTCAGAGCGAAATGCAAACCGAATAGCCTAAACCAATTTAATGCTACAACTAACAATCAATTAGCAATATGAATCATGCAAACGAATTATGAAGTCGTTAAAAACCTGCTGAACCGTCAACTATATAGACTTATCAAATCGGACTCTCACGGGTCGCTCGTATCACACATAAGCACAGGTGAATAATGTAAAGATAGAAAGAATTCATTTTGTAATGACACTCACCTAACTACGACCAATGAGAACATGCCTGAAATCTAATATGAAAGTAATCTCTGCAACCGTACATATGCATTCCAACCAAACAGATGACCATGACACATGCCGAGATAAATATGGATATGTGAGGTATGGGTAAGAAGAGGCTAGAATAAATTTGGATAAAAATAGAGTTAAAAGCCAAGCTAGTAACTAAGGGAACCAAATTATAACAACATCCAACTTCTTGCTCCAACTTCCAATCGAAACGGTGCTAATAGCAAGCACAAAACTCACAATCTCCGAAATAATTGTAATTCCCCAAATGATGATAATAAAGCATGAGAATAAAATCACCAACTAATCAAAACTCCAACCATGTGATTTTGATTTCTCTTATCTCGGGCTTCAGTCGATCGACCAAGATGGCCAGTCGATCGACCGCCCTCTACAGTACAGCATGCGTTTCTTTTTTTGAATCATTTCTTTTTTTCAATTTTTATTTTCTTTCTTTCCTTCTTTTTTCATCTTCCCAACAACATCTCAAAATGAGCATATGCCTCCAAAAACGTAGTAACAATCCCAAAAATAAAACTACTAGCTTGACAAGGGCAGGCTAAATGTAGGATGTAGTAACGGGACAAAAAGGCTATTTTTGGCAGTGTGGAGCTTATGGGCAAAATGATTAAAGGGGTGACCTCTTCCACATGCGTCAACAAACCACAAACCGAATGCATACAGGTATTAAGTAGATTAAGTTCATTTTTATGCAAATTAATATAACATGTCTCATAAGGAGTAACTACTCACAATCCTAAATAAATCTGTCATGAATGACACCAGTTATAGGCTCTAAATCTCAGAAAATGCAAGCAGTTTGCCAAAAATCAAAGTCAAGTCTCAAGTCCATCATAAATTTAACGAAAACTCGTAGACTATGCAAATTGATTCTACTAATAACATGTCAATTAGCAAGGCTTAGGCATAAACGGCTGAAAATGCAATGTCATCATTGAAATACTACCGTTCCGACTCGACCTATATGCAAAAGTAAACGTGCAATTTCTGAATTTTTTTTGAAATTTTGAAATTTTTTAATTTTTCTGTATATATAAGAGAAAATAAACAACAATGCAAAACAACAATGTAAACGTGAATGCAAGCAAATGAAATGCAACGCAAAACCCTTCCCCAAACCAAATCATACAATGTCCCCATTGTGCAAAATTATGTAGTGAAATAAAAGGGGAACGAGAATTTTGCGATAAATTAACTAAATAAGACATGAAGTAAGAACTCAGAAACTCACAAGACTTTAGGCGCAGCAAAGGGAAACCTTCCCAAACCAGCGTGAGCTAGGAGGTTTCAGTAGCCAGCAGTGCTACCAATAAGTACCTGAAAAGACAGAAAATACCACGTGTAAATCCGAGAAAACAATTATTGAAACGCAAAATTATGTGTAAAATAAAGAAACGGAAGAAAACAGAACTGAGTCGGAGAATAAAGTGGAGAAAAGACTCCCTCAACTCCGCAAATCGACCAAACACAGCAGGGGAATGATCAAAAACAGATCTGAGAATGAACATGGTCGATCGATCACATCACCCATCGATCGACCGAGTGAACAGGAACAGACGCTCCTGGAAGTCGCAGCTCAGTCGATCGACCATACTGGCCAGTCGATCGACTGAAATACCTGCTGTAACTTTCTGATTTCTTCGAATTAGCTCAATAACTCGAGCTAATATGGTCTATGAACCTGCAAATACACATAATAATGTGCCCAAAATCGCGCAAAACCCAAAGTAATAGTCTAAAGCCTTTAGAATCCTAAGCAAAATTATTAATGCGAAGTCTCGCGCAAACCACAACAATAAAAAGAGTCTAACGAAAGCAATAAAATGTTTTGTTTAAAAAGCCTTAATCAACTAATAGTTGATTAAGAATGGCCACGGAACGGCCCACTTGCTCGGGCTTACGGCTACAAGAAGTAGCCTCTACAAAGTGCTCATCTCCTCACCGCACTCTTCTCAACTCCAACATCTGCAGAACTCAACGGATCAACAGCTTCAGCATCTCCCCAAGCAATGACCTCTTCTGGCTCATCAAAGTCTAAGTCGGACTCCCTCACTTTGACTGGCTAGTCATCAGGCTCCTCATTAGTGCCATAGCTAAGACATCCTAAACCGCCTCTTTGAACGATTGACTCTTTCACAGCTGGAGCAACATGCGGCTCTTCCTTCCCCAAACCAGCTCCTGCAATATCCAAAACAGAAGAATCTTCCTCCAATTTGCTCCCAATCTGGGGCGGGGGTGTTATAGCAAAAACAGGCATAGAGACAGGCATGTCAGAAAGCACAAAATAGGATTTCTTTTCAGAAACTGTATTACAAGTGAATGGCTACATGGGGTCTTTCTTCTTAGCTGTCTGGGCAAACACAATGGAATGCTTCCCTACTTTGAAGGTCAGAGTCCCTGAACCAACATCTATAACTGCACCAGCAGTGTGAAGAAATGGTCTACCCAATATGATAGGAATGTGGGCATCCTCAGGCATATCTAGTACAACGAAGTTAACATGGAAAAAGAACTTCCCTATTTGCACGGGAATGTCCTCTAAGACTCCTATAGGCTGGACCGCAGAACGATCAGCTATCTGTACTGTCATGTTGGTAACTGCAAACTTAGTCAATTTCAACTTCCTAGCAAGACTCAAGGGCATTACACTAATACTAGATCCTAGGTCACACAAGGCCTTCTCAATAGAAAAGGTGCCAATACTACATGGGACTGAAAAGCTACCTGGGTCTTCTAGCTTATGAGGTGCAGTATGGGTCAAATAAGAACATGACTCCTCAGTTAGTGCGACAGATTGTACAGTTTCAAGTGACTTCTTTTTAGACAAAAGTTGCTTCATAAATTTCATGTAAGCAGGCACTTGATTTACTAACTCAAGAAAAGGAACTTATACGTTTAAGCTACGAATAACATTTTCAAATTTGTTAAACGATACCTGTTCCTTTGTCGGCACCAATCTCTCCGGATAGGGGGCTGAAAGAAGCAACTTAGCCCTCTCCTCTAGGTCTCTCATACCAGCATCGGTGGATTTAGGCTGAAAATCCACTACCTTTTCTTTGTTGTAGCTTGACCCTTCTTCAGACCGTCTAAAAAATGAACCATTAATCGTCATCGGGTCATATTTCGGAACCGGAACTGACCCATCAACATTTGGGTCTTGCCTTAATATTTTCGGAGTAGTCGTACCCCGAAACAAGTGGTCCCTCAAGTTATCTGGCATTGGAGGACGAAAAGACTCACCATCAGCAGCGTTGTCAGTCGATCGACCATGTTGGTCAGTCGATCGACTGACTTCTACAGGACCAGAAGCTGTGTCACTTCGCGATTCAGTCGATCGACCGGGTATATTAGTCGATCGACTGATATACCCAAGACGCTTTTTCTTGCCATTGTTAGTCGCTGCCTTCTTCTTGCTTGGTTCCGCCTCATCTTTTCCAGTAGCTTCCTCGACCATAGCGGGCCCATCAAGTGTAGACCCACTCCTCAAAGTACTAGCATTAAGGGTCTCCTTTTGATCCGTCTGCGACGGTAAATGTCCCGGAGCTCGAGTTTCACTCTTGCTAGCCAATTGAGAGATTTTGCTCTCCAACATCTTCATCCCGGCCTCTCTAGCTTGAGACTCTTTCAGCAACAAATTTTTCAACTCGGCAAATTCGGAGCCTTCGGACTGCTGCTGCTGTTGTGGAATATACGGAGGCTTTTTGTATGGCTGCTGCTGCTTAATGAGGGGGCACATAATTCTGCTGCTGCTGCTGCTGTGGAGGTGGAGTCGGATTTAGGACATTTTGGCTACTCCACCTTAAGTTCGGATGGACATTCGGCTCAAAATAAGTGTTTGTCTGCCTATAATGTTGAAAAGCAGCACAAGACTCATAGGGAATCTTTGCGGTTATGCAAAACATGTCCTTCTCCTCCACATGTCTTGCAGATGAAAGGACCGTCTGAAACAGCATTCACATGATAGATCCCTCCTTTTGAAGCTCCTCCCAACTCGTACTTATCAAATCTCGCCGTAAGAGCCTCTAATGCCGCTACAGAAGGGGATTCAGCACTTCTACTTTGATTTCCCCTGGAATTTCCATACTCAGCTTTATGGGTGGCCAAATCATCAATAGTTTTCCACCCTTTAGTTTCTCCAACATTCTCGTGGAATCTAACATTAGCTGCCGCATCCAGGATAGCCCTCTGATCGTCATAAATCCCATTATAAAATTGATTGCATAGGCTCCATTTCTCAAACCCATGGTGTGGAATAGTTCGCACTAACTTCTTGAAACGGACCCACGCCTCATGAAAATTCTCATCAGGACCCTGTTTAAAGCTCGTGATCTGAGCTCTAATGGCATTGGTCTTCGAGGCAGAGAAATATTTCTTGTAAAATGCTAAGGCCAGCGAATTCCAATTAGTGATCCCGTTAGCAGCTCGATCCAGGTCTCGGTACCACTCCCTTGCAGCATCACGAAGAGAGAATATGAACATCGTCTCCTTCACCTGGTCCTGGGTCACACTGGTCGGTGGGGGTATGGAACAGCAATAATCAATGAATGTCTCCATATGTTTGGCTACATCTTCATTTGCAGCTCCCCCGAATTGGTTTCTCTCAACCAAGTTGATATAGGACGGTTTCGGCTCGAATTTCCTATCCATCCCTGGTAATGCGAATCCCTTATAGAGATTCTCAGCTGTTGGCTCAGAGTGACTGACTATACTTGCTTCTTCAGCCATGTCTGGAGATGTGACGGTCTCAGCTGAGGAAGTGGAAATAGGTGACGAAGGTGGATCCTCCTCAAATAGCTCATTCTCGTAGTAAGTAGACAGAGTACTCAGCTCTTCCTCCGTCGGCAATACTCTAGATGATCGTCTCAACTCACGCAAAGTCTTCTCAGTCTCAGGATTGAACGGTAGTAATTCACCACCCTGTGACCTGCGCATAAGAAGAAACTACAAGTAGAATATGAGAATAGTTTAAGGAACAGATGTCCCTTAAACTAAGAGAAAGACTAAAATTAGAAACAACTAAAAATTTTAAACAATTGCCTCCCCGGCAACGGCGCCAAAATTTGATGCTTGTCGTTGTATGCACCAAAAATAATATTTATAATCTAAACTACTACTATAGCTAGTGGCAGTCAGGGTCGAACCACAAGGAGGCGATGCAATTAATAGTTATCTAATTCTAGCCTAAGATAACAAATGTGAAGGGGATTTGATTTGAGTCGATTTATAACTAAAAGCAATAATGAAAAGAAAACTAAAGAAATGTATGAAATCAAATAATAAAAGGGTGCTAAGATGGTCGGTTCACTATAGTTTCGGCAGCAGTATACTAGGTGGGTCTAAAACAAACACGCGAGACGGGAAAATAAGAAGTCCTCTCGGTCCATTATCAACAGGTAGCATCTTTCGATCTCGCTACAGGTCCCTAATATCACTAATGCTAACTTTTGTCGTGAAAAGTGATTTAAAAGGCTAAATTAACTCATCTTTCGATCTCATTAATCTAGTCGTCTTAATTAGGTAGGCTATCTCCCTTCCCTATCTTTCGATCTTTATTGGGTCGGTCAAATCCTAGACAATCAACTAGTCGCGTGCACCGATTCGTCAAATATGGAAATTAAATTTATTAAAACGAAGCATATCTCACGTGGCTAGTCGATCAACCAGGGAACCCAGTTGATCGACCAGGGAACCCAGTCGATCGACCATGGCGCGATTTAGGTCATACTATGCTAATGCCGCCTACACTACAGATTCCCTACATCCTAGCACATGGGGTTTAGCTACTCATGCTTACGATAAAAATAACAACAAGATTAACAAATAAAGATACTGAATTCATGATTAAAATAACTAAACAAGCAAATAACGTGAGACGATAAATTGGCTTTCGGGAAACTATTCTAGCAATTCCATACTACGTACGGAATAAAGCAGTAAACTGAATATAAGAACAGTGAAATACTGTATGAAAGCAGGAGAGAAGAATTGCAGAACAACGATCCAGAAACCGAAAGCAAAAGTAAATTGTATTGAAAATGAAACAATCTTAAGAGCCCTAATTATTGATGATAAACTAAAAACTGAATGCCAAACTTGATAATGTCAGGTTATGTTATATAGGAATATAACGTAACACTTATTCCTAAACCTAATATACGATGGGCTTCAGAATTCTCGTTCTATTTCTTTAATTTGCGCGTCAGCTCGTGTGTTGGTCGATCGACCATGAAAGGCAGTCGATCGACTGGTCTGCACTGAACAGTAGCTTCTGTAAGTCGCGCTCTGGTCGATCGACCATGGAGGTCAGTCGATCGACTGGAGTAGCTAGTACTTGGCTTCAAAAACTTCGTTTCTTGAGTAAATACTTCACATCAAATGCAATGCAAAGTACTCGAGGATGGATTTAGCTTGATTTCCGCTGGATTCTTCACATTTCTGCAATAATGTACAAAAACACGAAAGTAGACGGAAATGGGGAGAATAGTAGCATAAACTACATAAATGAGCTCTGAAATGCGTGTAAAATAGGGTGTAAAACATCATATAAATGACACGCATCAGTCATAAATCATTCCGCGTACCAAACATGCGACCCAATCATCACTGGGTGGTTGGCGGTAGGTGTAGAAATGAGGTATCGAAAGAGCCCCCACTTTGACTGGGGCTTGGACAAGGCGAAAGTCAAAGTATAGCCATCAGGTCAATCGAAGATTACAACCTGACGACTATGGCGACGCAAGGTGGTTCAAGGGGTCTGAACCAAGGACCTGTCATCGGGTACATTTTAGAGTCTGTCGACTATCAGGAGGGGTCATTTAATGTCCATTAGACTACGTAAGGAAGCTCGCCAGCCATAAGAAAAAAAACCATACCCGAGACGGCCCTAGGTGAAATGGGACTGAAGGCGTTTCGGCGAAACTTTTGGTCTGAAGATAACTTGGTGTCTGAAGGCATGAAGATTATCTGAAGGATTTGAAGGATTTGATATATTTAAGGGTGAGCAGGACGTCGGGAGAAACTGCTTGCGTCGGTCTCAAGTGAACTCTGTTTCTAAGAAATTCGTGGGCTGTTAATGGCAATGAAATGTCGCTTGGGGAAACATATAATGTCTTGATTGTCAGCGACAACACTGCAAAATATCACTGGAGAAAATATATATCGACGACTAGGAACATCTTGATCGTCATGAGCAACACTGCAAAATATCGCTGGAGAAAATATATATAGATGACTGGGAACATCTTGATCGTCATAAGAAACACTGCAAAATATTGTTGGACGAAATATATGGATGACTCTATCGGGATTGAATCATTTTTGGGGGATCTGCTTGTGTCTGTTCTCAAACAAACTCCGCTTCTCGAGAAGTACATTGTCTATAATGAACTCTCTCGGAAAATATAAATGTATTGACAAAGGTGCTTCTTAAACACCGTCGAGGAAAATGAAGAGGCTTGACTGATAGTGGCGAGTCCTAAGCACCGTTGGAAATCCGCTCGGTTGTTGCAAACGAAATCCTGATAATAAAAGATGGGCCCGTGACCTGCGTCCAAAGGGTCCTTGCTGAGAAATAAAGCACCGTGACGGTTTTGCAGTCTGTTAAAAAGACACGAGTCTGGACAAAAAGAATGCCCAAGAGAGCTAAGTGTATGATATAAGATGTCGGAGAAGAGGCACACAAAAATTTGGCCCGCAAATAACAAACTTATAACGGATTTTCAAATTTGGAGTTGAAGACTCACTGGGGAATAGGCGCAGCAAAAGCTGCGGTTTTTGGAAGGGGGGTAGCAAGTGATGCGTCTTTTCTTGGGCTTATCTATGTCTGGGTAAAAATCCGATTAAAACCATGTTTTATTTCATAAACACAAAATACAATTTCTTCTTAAACTCTCTCAAATTTCAACAACAATCCATCAAAACTTTATCAAATCGTGCCATAAACCATGACTAATCGAGGTATGGATCTTATTCTTGCTTTAAATTGCGTTTTTGCTTGAATTTGGGTCGAAAAAAATTAGGGTTTTTCTTCCCTTTATTTCGAAAATTTGGGGCTTTTGCCTCAAATGGAATTGTCTTGTAAAATTGACATTAGAAATGGATAATTGGCAATGTTAGGAACATAACCATATATTCTTTTTGAAATTTCGTCAAGTATTGAGCTTTGGGCGAAAAATGAGACGGTTTCTCATTGTTTCAAAAATTGCTTTGAAAGTGACCATAGGATTGTCCATTTTTTATGAAACTTGGTGTTTTGGAACCCTTGCATAATGGGTAAACTTGCTATCATGTCAAATTTTCGATTTGTGACAACTCTTTCAAGACACTTTTTAGGGCATAATCGCTATTGTAGCGAAATGCTGCCGAAATTTCAACCCAAACTCGGAACCAAGCTTGAACTTAGACTTGAATTCCCCTAACCTTCCACATGTGTGGTCGGAATTTGAAATAAATGGCCAAAGTTGGTGAGAAAAACCATTTTTCATGTCCGAAAATGCTTGAAATGGCTTCAAAGAGGCTTGCCATGGCTTGACATGGCCTTGTTTGTCTTGACTTTGCAGGTGACGTATCTTCTATGTCGGGGAGTGTCCTCATGGATGTGGACTTCGACCCTTTTCGCGCACCCGTGGCGGGAGAGAGACAAGAGGAGGAGTTGGAGGAGGAGGTTGAAGAGGTCCCGCGGAGGGCCAACGTGGGGCGAGGTGGTCGCCAGCTTGTGGGTGCACCTGAGTGGGACGAGAAATGGGATGGTAGACATCTCATTTGGGCGGGAGAGAGCCACCTGTCTTATAGGAAGGCGAGGAGTTTGGTATGTTTTTGGCTTGTTATTTCCTATTGTATCTTCTATTTACTTGCCATTTCATTTCTCATTTGTCTTATGCTAAAGATAGCTTATACTTTAAATTGATATAGGAGGCCGGGAACCTGAGGTCCGTTTCCAGTTAGACGAGATGATGGATGCCTTCGAGAGGCTGTCGGAGGAGGAGAAGCCATCATCGAGCTGGAAGCCTTCGGGGCTTTGGTAGGAGCTTGGAGGGCGATGAGGGAAAAGAAGATTCGGGCTAACCTTAGCCTGATTCGAGATATCCTTGATCGGTACTGGGACACGACCTTGACTTTCCATATGCCTTTTGGAGAGGTCGGGGTCACGTTGGAGGACTACGACATGATCTCGGGTCTGCCGTGTGGAGAGGACCCCTTGGTGTGGTGGTTGACGGCCATGAGGGCAGACTCGACCGAGGCGAGGAGTCTGATTGGCTGGAACCTGGTGGTGAGCACTTCCAGTGTTCTTGGGTTGGTGCTGAGTTCCTACGTCAGAGACTACTTTGCAGGTAGGGTCCCGGCGAGGGTGAGGATGGATGGGCGGATGGGCGGATGGTGCTTCCGCCTCCTTGTACTGCTGAGCAGAGGGCTCGTCTGCGGTTGTGGTGGTTCTTGTCTTTGATTTACCTCGGAGACAAGGGGGAGAGGCTGTCGACGAAGCTTCTTCCTTTCCTTGATGACTTGAGTAGCCTAGGTCATTGGGACTGGGTTGCTACTGGCTTTGCGGTCCTCACATGTTACATGAGGGCCATGGTACGTCCGGAGCTGATGGACAAGGGACTGTTGGAGGTATGAACCTTTCTTTTGAATTATGAAAAATCATTATTTCTTCATTTCTTTAATGCCATTATTGTTTTTTGGTAAAAAATAATTATTATTCTGTCTGCAGGCGTGGGTGTACACCTAATTTCCTAGCTTTGCGCCCAAGAGGACGGAGCCTGAGCCGATGGCGTACCCTGTTGTGAGGGACTGGGTGGTGTGCCGTAGGAAGAGTCAGCGCTCTTCTTAAGACGTTTGTCGGAGGGGCGAGAATGCCCTGACGTTGGATAACGTAAGTGGCTTTGATCCTTATTTGATTACTTTTCCTTTCATGTCTTTTACTTAGAAGTGATCATAAGAATGACCCCTTTCCCGTCTAGAGCCGATCATAGGGATGGCCCTTCGTTTTGTTATTTTAGCGGGTGCCTAGACCTTGGGAGAACTACCCTGAGGCTCCAGCTTTCGTGGCTGAGGTCCTTCGTCCTAGGAGCTCGAGTCGGTCGTTGCTGACGACGCCCATGGGACCTGTGTGGTACTTGGGCGAGCGTTTGACTATGCAGTGCTCTCGTGACACCTTTACGGTCCCCATCGATCCTCCTCGAAAGATATTTAGGGAGCTTTTGCGGCCAAGAGAGAGGCTGACTTGGCTGACGCGGGAGGTGACGCCCTCCTTTTTCTTGGCGAGGAATACTCCGAGTTTGTCCGTTAGAGGTAGGCGTACTGGCCGATCGTGGTAATCATTTTTACCTTTTTACTCGTTTTTTTGAATTGATTTGACAAATGACGAATGATCGTCCAATAAAGAATCATTTGAATTTGTAGGAGAGCAATACCTAGAGCGCGAGCTGGCGCAGTCTCAGGAGGAGACAACTCATTTGTTAAGAGAGCTCGAGGCGAGGGACACCGAGATTGTCGCTCTTGAGGCGACCGTAGCCGAGCTGAGGGGTCACCGGGAATAGCTGTTGTTTTTTTTATTTTGTATATCTGCACATTTTTGGACTTTTTTTTCGGGCGAGAGCCCCAAGTTTGATGTATATATTGTCTTTTGGTTGTGTATATAATGGCTTGAGTGACTTTGCTACTGGGTGTTTGCTATTTCTGCAGGTTAGCTTAAAAACAGGTTTGGTAGGTGACGGTTTGTGCCGTCATGCTGCCGAAATTTACATAGAAATTACAAGTAAAACACATAGTCATATAGGTGGCCTAAATTGGCGCAAAGTGAAAAAAAGTAAAAAAAAGTGCCCGAAAATGAGCAAAAATGACAAAAATGCTCATAAATGAGAGAAAATGATCGGACGGTAGGGAGGGCTACCCCCTAAAAAAGAAAATTAAAGGAAATGTTTAAGTGTGATGAAATGTATTGAAAAGAGGACTGAAATGATCCCCCCCCCCCAAAAAAAAAGAAGAAAGAAATGAAGATGAGTAAGTGTGCGCGTTTTGGCGATAATGTCGATTTTTCCTCGAAAAGCCAACCCGAAACGGATTAGGAAACATAAAACTTGGTAATTGAGACGAAATTACCAAATTTAGTTCCTATAGGAATAGGAAACTTAGCCAAAAGCAAAATAAGAAAGATCCGTGGCCGACAACACGGAAAGAGGACATGGGGAAGAGGCGCAGCAAATGCTGCGTCATTTCCCCAAGTTGTCAGTCCTCGACAGAATTTAAGAACTAGCGAATAATATAAATAGAGGCTTCGGTTTAGCTTTTATTCACACAATTCCTTCTTCTTTTCTTCCGTCTATTACGTAAAGCTCACATATACTTTCAAAAAATTTCCAAAATTATGGACGCCTTTGAAAACCGTCTGAGGGAATGGACGAATGAGTTTACAAATGTTGAGAAACACGACATGGGTGCTTTCAATTTAGAAGCGATCACAAGTCTCAAGTTAGTGAAAGTGGTGAAGCCTTTTTAGGATGCTTGTCTCGAGTATTGGGACCCAAATTTTCACGTATTCGCCTTTCCAGGAGGTGACATTTGTCCTTTTCCTGAAGAAATAGCTGCTATTGGAGGATAGGATCCAGAAATTGTACCTGTTATACCCCCTAACTCTCAAGGCTTTAAAAACAAATTCAGAGATTCGCTTAGATTGACCAAGGCTGAGGTGGACCGTCTTGTGACTTCAAAAGGTGTCTGCATGTTTGACTTTATTGATCAATTTACAAATAGGGAGGACCCTACTATTTCCTATCCTGCGAGGCGCAGGGCCTTCGGGTTTTGTCTACTTCATTGCTATGTATTTTAAGGGCATGTTGATAAAGAGATGAGGGGTTACCCTCGATTTGTGAGCATAGTAGAGCAAATGGAGCGGCGCAGGAGCCCAGCATGCCCAGTCTTAGGGGAGACCATCCTTGGTTTGGATAACAGAAAGGCCAACCGCGAGCTTCCTTATCTGGGAAGTCCCCTCATTCTGCAGGTGAGAATTCGACCATATTATTTGCTTCGTTTTCTTTTCTTTTTTCTTTTCGTTTTTTTTTTCTTTTTTTTTCTTTTTTTTTTCGGCTCTTTTTTTTCGATCGATAAAGGGATATTAATTCCCGTCCCCTTTTTTGCAGGTTTGGCTGATGGAACGGCTACGGCTGATCGAGCCCCCAAATAATGTGCAAGGATATCATGCTCGATCAATTGCAATGAGAACTAGGCTATACATGGTGGACTTCACTCGAGTATGCAATTACTTGGAAAATAAGTTGAAGAGTGAAGGTGGCCCCTTAATCCGATGGATTGTGCCATGGTGGCACATCAGGGTCAGTTACTGGAGTCCCATCTCTCGATCTGACACGGTCAGTTCGTGTCCCTGGCTTGGAATTCATGGTTTGCATTTTTCCCGAGTGATTGATGAGGCAAGTAGGCCTTAAGCTGCCTTGGCACATACTTCGGATTCTTGTCGAGAGTGGGTACATTGGTGGGCCTATAGGAACATGTGGTTCATACCAGTTCCTGTTGGCTTCTTATGGGTATCTGACTCATATTTGCAATGGAGAAAGGCTGGTACTCCTGAAGAGCGTGAGAAGCTGAGGAAGTACGAGCCCGTGGATTATAAGATCCGCGAAGTAGCAAAGGAGAACCAAAAGTACTTGACTGAAGAGGAAGAAGAGGCCGGATTCGGAGACGTTCGTCCATTGAAGAAGCCGAAAACCGCCGCTGCCGAGAAGATGGTGATGGAACAAAATGGTAAGGTTAGACCAAGAGAACAACCATTGGTGATTAGGTCGGAGATAACGCAAGAGCGTCCGACTCGTGGTCGAGACAAGAAGTATGATAAGGGTGAGAAAGGCAAAGGGAAAATGGAAGAATAAACTTAATCATTTATTATAATATTATTTATTATTATTTAAGTTGTAATAAATGGCGCGTTTTGAGAACCTAGCCTAGTATTTATTTTCAGCATTGATATTTTTATATGTATTTGGCATGTTATTACTATTTACGGAACAATGAATAAAATATTTATTAGTTAAGAAACTGTTATGATTTTTTCTTTTACTTATCATTGTCGAATTTCAAATGCAAATGCAAATGTCCTTCGATTTACATTTTAAGATAACGGGTTGTATCATGTGAAGGATTGACTACGTATTCATTAGAAAAATGAAATCAAACCCTGTGCGTAGTTCGAGTAAATGTAAAAGAATAATTGTTCGAAGCAAGAGCTTGTAATGAACTTTAGAAAAATAAGCATGTGCTTTACTTACTCCTAAGGAAAGTACAGTTTAATTTTGACGATGTGAGGATGACAAAATGTCGAAATGCAAGAGCAAGATGACACAAGCTTTATTTCAGCGGGCCGAGGGCCATTTTTATTTCGTGTCGTAAGAGCGACACATGAGTGTTACACGAGGCGTGTTTTTGACCTATACTAAGGGTAGTATCGTTTCAGTTGGTCTAGTTTTGTTGGGTTAGCAAATTCATTCCCATCTAGGTGTGTAATCCTAACCGCACCCCCCCTGAGAGTATAGATTTGACTAAGAAAGGCCCGTCCCAGTTAGGTTTTAACTTTCCTCGTGGATCGACAGGTAGGAGAGCTCTGACTGATTTGAGCACCAAATCTCCTTCTTTGATGTTCCTGGGCTTAACCCGGTTATTAAAGGCTCTTTTGATACGCGCCTGATATGTCTGCACATTATGTAATGCACACAAACATCGTTCATCCAAGAGGATGAGTTCCTCATATCTATCCCTATTCCATTCAGCTTTTGGGGTTTGACTTTCTAACAGAATACATAGAGACGGGATCTCTAGCTCCACTGGTTGTACAGCTTCCATACCGTAAGTTAAAAAGAAAGGAGTAGCCCCAGTGGGCATCCTAACTGATGTGCGATATCCCCACAACGCAAAGGGTATCTTGCTAGGCCAATCACGATAATTGTTAGCTGCTCCAACCGCGCCAATAGTTTGAGGTCTATATGGCGACGAATGGTGATGCTTGATCTTATATTTGGCTAGTAATTGCTCAGTCTCGGCCTGGAAATGTGCTCCATTGTCACTGATGATTTCATGTGGGCAACCATATCGACAGATGATATTGGTTTGTATGAACTTTGCCACGTTTTTGGCTGTAAGACTAGTGTAAGACGCTGCTTCGAACCATTTGGTAAAATAGCCAATAGCTACCAAAATGAAATAGTGACCTCCTGCTCCGGCTGGAGTGATTTTCGCAATGATATCTATTCTCCACGTGGAAAATGGCCAAGGAGATATCATGGTGTAAAGCATTGAGGGAGGGACATGTTGCACATTTCCGAAGATCTGGAAATTGTGGCAATTTCTGACGTATTTAATACAATATGACTCCATTGTCGTCCAGTAATATCCTAGACGCGTGATTTTCTTTGCCATCATGGGTCCACTCATGTGAGGACCGCATTCTCCATCGTGGACCTCTTCCATTACTTTCTGTGCCTGTGAATGATCAAGGAAACCTAAGATGACACCGAGTGGTGTTCTTTTGTATAACTCTTCTTGCATAAGGAGGTATTGAGAGGCGAGTAGACGTATGGCGCGTTGTCCCCTTTTGTCCATATCTGGTGGGTATGCACCATTAAGTTTGAAGTTTATAATAACTTGGAACCAAGGTTCCTCTGGGCTTTCTTCTTCATCTGTAAGGAGGTATACATAGGTCGGTTCTGACCATCGTTCGATGCATAAAGGCATTTCAGCCATGTTGTCTGGCATATTGATCAAAGATGCAAGTCTTGCTAGAGCGTCCGCAAATTGATTCTCTTCACGAGGTAGGTGTAGATAAGTGATCTGATCGAAGAATTGTGCGACTTGATCTATCCTGGCTTGATAGGGTGATAGACTTTAACTTCGGATTTTCTAAGATCCCGTAACTTGGTTAATGATCAAGGATGACTCCTCGTGAACTCAAAGATTCTTAATGCCAAAGCTCACTGCTGCTTGTAAACCAATGAGGCAAGCTTCATACAATGCTGCATTATTTGCCACCTCGAAGTCGAGTTTGACAGAAAGTGGTGTATGCTCGCCTTCAGGAGACATGAGAAGCACACCTATCCCAAATCCTCTTAAATTCGATGCCCCATCAAAATAAAGATCCCAAGAGTCTATACTGGTTTGTAAGATGTCCTCGTCTGGAAATGACCACGTGTCTATTTCTTGGGTATCGTTGATAGGATTATCTGCGAAGAATTCAGCAACCGCGCGCCCCTTTATGACTTTCAAAGGTACGTACTTGAGATCAAACTCTGAGAGCATTAAGGTCCATCTTGCCAAACGTCCGTTGAGGATAGGTTTTTCGAAGAGGTATTTGACGGGATCCATTTGAGAATACACCTTGATCGAGTAGCTAAGCATGTAGTGGCGTAGCTTCTTGGTTGCCCAAACAAGAGCGAGACATGTCTTTTCGAGAGGTTTATACTTACACTCGTACTCCAAGAACTTCTTACTAAGGTAGTAAATAGCTCTTTCTTCTTTTCCAACGGTCTGCGCGAGCATAGCCCCCATGGCCGTTTCGGTGACTGTGAGATATAAACCAAGAGGTTATTCTCGTTGGGGAGGCATTAGCACTGGTGGTTTGGCCAATATCTCCTTAATCTCGTCGAACGCCTTTTGACATTTGTCGTCCCATGGTATGATCTGTTTTCTTTAGCTTTTTGAAAATAGGTTCGTAGATCATAGTGAGCTTCGATATGAATCGACTTATATACTGGACTTTTCCTAGAAATCCTCTAACCTCCTTTTCTATTTGGGGTTGTGGCATTTCGATTAAAGCTTTGATCTTGGATGGATCAAAATCTATACCCCTCTGGCTGACGACATATCCTAGAAGCTTGCCTGATGTGACTCCGAACGCACATTTATGAGGATTGAGCCTCATGTTGTACTTGCACAATCCGAGGAAGAATTTGCGAAGATTATCAATGTGCCCTTTTCTATCCTTGGATTTGATAATCATATCATCTACATATACTTCTACTTCTTTATACATCATGTCATGTAACAAAGTGGTCGCAGTGCGTCTGTATGTAGCCCCAGCATTGATTAGCCTAAACGGCATAACAGTATAACAATATGTGCCCCACTGAGTGACGAAGGCTGTCTTATGCATATCTTCTATGGCCATTTTAATCTGGTTATACCCCGCATACCCGTCCATGAAGGATAACAACGCGTGATCTGTTGTATTATCTACCAATATGTCGATGTGTGGTAGAGGGAAGTCATCCTTGGGACTCGCTTTGTTCAAGTCTCTGAAATCAACACAAACCCGGATTCGCCCATCCTTTTTGTGTACAGGGACTATGTTAGCCACCCAGTCTGAGTACTCGGAAACTTTGATAAACCCGGCTTTGAATTGCTTATCGACTTCTTCTTTGATCTTAAGAGCCCACTCGGTCCTCATACGACGGAGCTTCTATTTTATAGGTTTGAAACCTGGTTTGATTGGAATGCGATGTTCTGCAGTATCCCTGTTGATCCCTGGCATGTTCTTGTAAGACTAAGTGAAAATGTTTTTGAACTCGTGTAGGATGTCGATGAAATTGGCCCTTTCTATTGGGTATAAAGTCGTCCCTATCCTAAGTTCTTAGGGTTCTAGTTCGGTCCCAACATTGATGGGTTATGTGTTTTCTCTGACTGGTGCCCCTTCCCCCTCTTGTAGTATCTCCTTAATTATATAGGGAGGTAATTCGATTGAGTCTGGGTCAAGATCATCCTCATTATCATCGTAAATAGAATTGCATTCAGAAAAACACAAGGAGTAAGCAGAATCAGATTTATTCATATTAAATTTTGAAAAGAGCTGAAACAAAGAAGCCATTTGTTCGATAGTCGATGCGGTAAAGGGACAGCCTTGGGACATTTCCCAAGTCATTACTTACTTATCCGACGCTATGCTAGAGAAACTACGGGATGGGGAGTGACGACAGAGGAAGACTCTCTATCGACTTCTCTAGACTCACACTAAGACTCTAATTCCGACTCTGACCCCAATTCTGACTCGAATTCATCGTCATTGGTTTCTCCTTTGAACATTTCTCCTTTTCCAGTAGTGACCTTGAAGAGCTTTCCTTGGTTGTTGGTCCATTTGATCGACTTTCTCCATACTTTCTGCTGATTTGCGCTGGTTTTAGTAATTCGCGATGTTGGGTTGAAATGGTCATCTTGAAGTATCATGGTAATGATCTCATCCTACGCTGCTTTGACGAATCAGTCTTCTCCAAATAGAAGGCTAACGGCTTGTTCGTCTAGACAAGGTGTTTGACGAGTTTTGACAGTAGGAACCGTTTTTGAAAGGATGAAATAACAATCGTAGAAGACCTCGATTTCAGCTAGTTTTGTTTCCCTATAATGCCAAGGTTCGGTAAATCTGTGAAAGTATTCATGACCCCCCTCTCTGACGAAGTCTCCATTTAGGGTAGGGAGATAGGGTCGCATCTGAATTCCTTTGTCTTTACGGCGTTGGAACTGAGTAAGCATATCTAAGGCTTCTGCTTTCGTGGGCTTGTATCCCAAACCTAATGGTATCCTTTCAGAATTTTCTTCCTTATATGGTGCAAAGGTGTTCTTCTTGGCAGGGTTTATTGGTATTCCTGGGAAGTATCCCTGGGACTTTAGTATGTGGTTGACCACTAAATTGGAGTATGGGTTAAAGTATAAAGGCGTCAACACGCTCTCTATAAGATTTATGCTTTGAAATCCTCCAAGCTCGTACACTGGGTCTGTGACTACTTGGTTGTTTGAAATTTTCTCTATCACAGCCTTGATAGGTGACGAAGTGATCATCACTACTTTTCCATCTAGAGGAATCTTGATCTCCTGATGCAAGGTTGATGTTACCGCTTTGGAAGCGTGAATCCAGGGCCTTCCTAGGAGTATATTGAAGGATGCCTCGATGTCCACTATTTGGAAATTAACCTTTCGCTCGATTGGCCCAGTGGCTATAGTAAGGTTAATTAGCCCTACTACTTTACGTCGTGTCCCATCGTATGCTCGAATAAATTGGTTGGTAGGAGTCCAATCTGATTCTTTAATGTCCAACTTATAAGCTGTCTTCAGTGGTATGACGTTGACTGCGGAGCCATCATCCACCAATGTCTGGTACGTTCTTCTTTAATTATGTGACTGTAATGTACAGAGCGAGGTTATGACTAGCGCCGAAAGGCGGCAAATCCTCATCTGAAAAAGTAACTGGGTTACTTCGCTTGACCGAGTCTTGGAAGACTAGGTTGACTACGTCATCAGGTGTAGAATCATGTGCTAGGTTTAGTTTAGCCAATGCTTGTAGTAAAGCTTGACGGTGTGGAAATGAACTTGCAACTAGTTGCCAGACTGAAAGATCAGCCTTTGTCTTCTATAGTTGTTTCAGTAAATGGTCAGCAGATGTATCTTCGCTATCATTTGGTGTGACGAAGTTGGTGTTAGTAGCTGGAACATTAACAGTAGGATCGTTTTGAGAGACATTTTGATATGGACGTCCTGAGCGAGTAAGGTGGTCTATATCTTGACCTTCGCTAGCTGTGACTATATCCTCACTAACCTTGACTAGATAGTGTTCTGTGAGGTATTCGTCTTCATCGTCGTCCGCCTATACTCCGTTGACGATACTGAGTTTTCTCAACCTGATGATTTCAGCTTCTAGACTGATTATTTGTTTGACTAGATTGTTGACTACTATGATTACCTCTTGTATCGTAGATTCTTGCGATAGAGCTGGGGCCATTGACTTGTTTCCCTTAGGTATGGTGCTTGGATTGCGTAGGGATACCATTACAGCTTCTAGCTCTGAAACTTGCCTACTTACACTCTTTGCTCATTCGATAAAATCAGCCATGGTAAGAGAGATGGTGGAATGACTCACGTCATTTTCTAGTGCATGAATCTCGTCTTCGACTGGAGAAATGAGGTGTGAACAATCCAAGGTGGATTCTTCATCTATGATTGTCAGAACACCAAGAGGATTCTGAGTATTGTTAGGCTTGCTTGCGGGAGGTATGGGTAAACGACCATCTTCAATCATATCCAGAATGACATGTTTTAATTTGAAGCATTTCTCTGTATCATGTCCCTTTCCTCTATGATATTCGCAGTATGCGTTCTCATCCCAGAATTTAGACTTCTTCTCTGGGTTAGGTGTAGGTCCTATGGGTTAGAGCTTACCTTGTTTCATTAGCCTCTTCAGGGCAGTGGAATATGATTCACCAACATAGGTAAATTTCCTCTGTGGGTTATTCTTCTTAGATGATTCGACAAGGTTAACCTCATTGGTCTTGCTAGTGGAGCCATAAGAGCGACTCGTTAAACCCTGATATCCGCGATCTATCGTTTTGGACAAGAGTGCTTTACGGATGTCGTCTTCAATTCTTGTTCCTAGGACAGTCAAGTCTTTGAAAGTCTTTATGTTTTGGTACCTCAAATGGTTCGCATAAACTGGTCTCAAATTATCCACGAACTTTTCCACAAGAGTGGCTTCATTTGGGCGTTCAACCAGTTTGGGTAAGAATCTCTAGAGTGCGCATATTGACTTGAATTTCAGCATTATCTGCGTACTGTTTGGTGAACTCAATTGCAGCATCATCCCAGGTAGCAATTTTCTTGTGTTCCAAGGAGTAGAACCATTGTTTAGGGATAGTGTCGAGAGATGAAGGAAAGATCCTTAAGAACATCTCTGTTTTAATGCCTTTGATAGACATGTAACCTTTGAAGGCACGAATGTGGTTCAAAGGGTTTTCATGCCCCTTGAACTTCGGGATATCAGTCATGTTGAAGTTAGTTGGCAATTGAGCATTTACCGCCTCATACTTGCGATTATTTTCCCTGTAAATGTCATCTCCCTTGAGGTACATTAGTTGCTCCTCCAAGTACTGTAGTCGCTTTTCAGCTTCAGTGAGACCTGGAGTAGGTTCTGGTTGTCCAACAAAAGGTGGAAGGTTATCATGCATGACCACGTTGGGAATGTCATTTTCTGCAGAAGGAAGTCTAGTTTCTAGAGCAACAATTCGACCTTCAATAGCATTAAGGCGAGCATAAGCTTGTTCTTGGCTTGTTAGGAGACGAATGAGCAGCGCGGCTAGGATTTGATCATTACCATTCACAGGTTGTTCGGATCGACCATTAACGCTTCCTTGACTAGTTCTCACCATTTTGGAACTGAGGATAATAAATCGACGACGAATCAAAACACGATCGACCATTTTCGCACACTTTACTCAAGAAAAGTTTTGACTCGTGAAGTGGGTGTGTGCCACTGTGACAAGTGAGGTTTGAAAAGGACAAAATTTTAAAATGTTGATCCTAGACAACAATAGTGTAGTTGTAGGAGTGTTGACTCGAAGTGAAGTTAGAAATGGGTTTGAGGCCCGAATTTTGACTTGTCATTTGGACAGAGTTTGGGCTTATTTTGCGCTATTTTAGGCCACTTCGAAAGTGTTTACATTTTGAAAGGATTTTATTTTTACAAAATTTGTCATAGTTTTGTTTACCAAATTATGATCATGTATATGGTACAAACATTCATACAGGCATTATAGCGGTATGCTGAGTGCATTTAAAGGGTTTTGGCTTAAAAGTTGAGTCGCCATACCAAGCAATTAAACCATGGTCTGTGGAGAGGTCCGTGCCAAACATGAGTAAGGTCAGTTCCTAGTCCATTCCCTCGAGTAGTGAAAGCCCTTGGTACTAACATGAGTATGCAACAGGGTATGGTTAACGTCAACCGCTATCCATCTTTAGGCCCAAATAAGAATTTGGACCGTCCAGACGGGACGATTGGTCGAATGGGTTGGGTTAAGCCTATGAAGGCCGAATAAAATTGTTAGGTTCATATACCTACTATTAGACTTTTCTAATGACGAACAGATTAACATTTTAGTATGAGTTCTTTAGATCTAGTGCATGCATAATTAAATTAGATATATAATAAGAAAACAATGGTTCTTACATTGTTGTTGGTTCGAAAAATAGGGAACAAATAAGGACACCTTCCTTTTTTGTTCTTGAGCTTAACAATAATGGATGATCCTCCAACCTCAAGTGTAGAGATGCTCCTTAACAATGCACCCAAGACTATTTCCCTTAAAACTAATATATGAATTAACTAGATTTATATATTAGTATCCTTAAATGTTTCTAATAGTATTCATATTACTACACTAGTAATATTATGTTTTAATATTAGAATGTGGATGAACAACTTTATAAGATCTAAAACAATTTTAGAGATAGTTGAGAGAGAAGGATAAGAATGTAAGCCTTAGCATAAGAATGAATAAAATGAGAACAAATTTCTCACAATAAAGAGGAGAGGTCGGGTGGGATGAAGGCCATAAGCCAATGCATGGCTTTCTCTTTTCTTTTTCTCTTTTCTAAACAATAGGCATGTAAGGCTAGGGCAATTAGGGTGATGATTATGTTTTGCCATTCAAAAATTAACAAACATAATAAGCCCTATAAAGGCTATAATCCCCTTAAAACCGGTGCACTACATAATAAGGTGATCCATTTTATTTTGTCAATTTGTCATTTGTCACACAATATGTCACATGTCACATGTAGCATGTAACATGTTATTATTTAATTTAATACATATTTATCAAAAAAATATCATTATATACATTAATTAAATTACATATAATAAATTGTCTAGTAATTCTTGATCATATAAATAAAATGGGTCATATAATTATAATTCACAGCATTTTGCAATTATAATTAATCTATCATTCTTAATTTAATTGTTTCACAAACAATAACGAATTTTAGTAATAAAATCTTTTAATTACTAAAATAAATATTATTTAATCAAATTACAATAAGATATAAATATTCTCTCACACAAAATGAATTGTTCAAATTTAAGGAATTGATTAACTTATATCGATATACAATTAATCAACTTTTCTATTAAGGGAATTGTCCTATAGGTGTGACCTTAAGGGATCAACTAATCACCACCGTCAAACGACAGTAATGTTAAACTCTAGTTAGCTAATCATTACCGATTAATGTTGATCAGTTGAGTATATAATTAATCATCCCTTACGCATTCTTAATTTGTGATTTAAACATGTGATGGCACTATCGTTGAGGACACATACTCCAACAATCTCCCACTTGTCCGAGACAAGTGTGCATTACCAATTCTCTTGTCCTATTACAATCTCCCACTTAATTCAAGGTGTCGTGCAGGTCGTACTTGCATTTGATCATATCTTGAGTGGTTCCTCGATCTGGAGAGTAACTGTCTGATCGGAATTATCTACCGTAGATACCTTCTGAGCGTGGCCACGCATTTTCAGTTCACTTCTCCTCGAGTGGCCCTGAGATTTTCAACAAGCCTGACAAGGGGGTGGATAATTCCTATCGCACTATTCCCTTCGTTTAGCCACAAATCATCATGACCCAAAATACACTCATTTGACTTCAGTTACGATAGACGTAGAGAATAAATCAAAGCCAATCAGAAACTTGTGCCAACTTGGGCGAATGGTCTCTAGTCAAAAGAATTGAATTATTAGAGTACTATAGTAGCTCTTGCCATGACCAGGCTTTATGAATTTCCAGAACTCTATAAGCGGTCACTGCCCGACAGAGTGTCTCATACAGTCTGTCTATGTGATCGACTGGTCATCCCATATGACCCTATGGTACTTGAACTTGCCCTCAATCGCATCACACTCTAGTTACTTCGAGACGTCACCTCCTATAAGTAACCAGGGGCACATACTATATCAATCCAGTTCACTTCAATGGGGTTCAATATTGTCTCAACAACCCATTTGGATATAACAAAGTAATGGATGAGTTTAAAGAAACTCGAACGATAAATGCGACTATTATATATGAAAAGTCAATACATTATTACTACTTCATATTTCATAATCTATAGTGTACATTTTACACTAGTTAAATTTCAATAAAAGCTTGGTAAGTGGATATACCATGTATCTATACATTCCAACTTTATGAATTGCTATTTCCTTCTATTCAATGTTATTTCTAATGACATGAATTTATCTAAGTATATGTCTAGTCTTCTTACTAGACTTGGGTTCTTATTTTTTGAAGATGCACCCACTGTTATCATATAACTTGTGACAAAGTCTATGTTAGAGGGATCTACTCTTACTCCCTATGTAGACCATCTTATCACAATGTACTTAGATTCTATTTGTAGAATTTGCAATGGTTGATACTGAAACATTTTTCTAGTCACTTACTCCTAAGTCAATAAAATCAGCCTAGGACTTCGATAAATCCTTACAGGTTTGGGAACTAAAGTTTGTGTAACCCTTCAACACACAACTTAGTATATCATCCAAACACAAGAACGAATCCTCAATCATTCTCAAGAATCTTAAAGGATGTTCTTTATGGCTTTCAAAAAATATTCATTCGAATTAACTTGTTATTGACTTATTATGCACCAAGCATATGATTAATCATGGCATGTCCATTTAATGGCATACATAATCGTTCTAATGGCGGAAACATTGGCAATCGATTTCATGTGATCAACAACTTATTAGGTTCAGTGAACGACTATGACTCTATCATAGTAATTCCAGTTTCATCAATATGAATAACCTACTCAACCTTGTTGATGTTAAACAGATCAAGAATCTTATCAATATAGGATACTTATCTAATTGCCAATTTAAAATTCCCTATGTCATAATAGATTTGGAATTTTGGAATGCAATATGTCATCTTTTATTGAGCATTGAAATTCAAAACACTCCCTCTTAGACAGTAGTGTTAGCGTGATATTCTCAATTAGTAATATTACATCAATATGGAAGACAACTTCTCCCACTGAATTTCATCTCTTTACATGGCAATTTTTACTCTCACTCAAATCCATGTATACATATGGCTTCTCGACAACTCGAGTGAAAACTATATTCTTATCATATGATTGAGAAGATCATTACAGTCTTAAGTGTTAATTAAAACCTTGCGCTTTTGCCACACACACACCTCTTTCTAAATACCTATTTAGAAATTGGTTTTAACATTTAACTTGATCATACACACTATGAGGTGTAGCACTGATAACATAGATCTTAGCATAGTCACACGTTAACTTAGCTTTTGTAGACATCTCTTATGTCTGTCTATGCAACATTTAAACAGATTTACCCTTTTGCACAGATTTTACTTTGGTTCATACAGCTCTTATGTAAAATAGAATTGAATTTGCTTGATACAACCACTTTATAATGTAATTATCTAAATAACAATTTCTTTTGGTGTCTTCACTAGTCTGAAGATTTACCTAATAAAGGTTTCTTTTGGTCTCCTCACATGTCATGAGTTTCACTTAAGAACACTTTCTTTTGGTCTCTCACTAGTTCCCAACTAGTTGTATGTTTGTTGCTATTTTTCTCTCACTCTATCTTTTGAAAAATACATCTATTTTTCTTGAAAGATAGTCTAATAAGCAACAAACAATTTCAGACTTATGTTTGTGAAGGAAGAAAATATCGTATGTTATAACCTTAATAGATGACTCTTTTTGTAGAGACATTATAATCTAGCTTCAAAGTAGACTAATCCTTATAAGGTAAAGGATTTGACTCATATCCATGTCATATCCAATCTTAAGGTCTCAAGCCCTCCCATAGCTTATATGGAGTCTTATAAGTGGTCTCAAGTCATAGTTATAAGTGATGTAGCCAATTGGTTTATAAAATTTCCCCTTTTAGAGTTCAAATGACTCTTTTTGACTTTATATTCATTCTTTCTTATATCAAATAAGATGTGATCTTATGTCACAAAATCATAAGTGAGAATTAAATTCACGGCTTATGAACTAATTACAATGATCCCATCATTGTAATCCTTTTATGATTAGTTTAAGTTAACATAATTTATGTTTTGATATGAAAGGTGTATAATGACAAGTTTTAGAACGAAAAATTTCCATAAACCGAGTGACTTGGGTTACAAACCATGCCACTATAATTCAAATACAACTTCTTGTTCTTGAAAATAAAAGGACTTTAAGGAATAAACTAATTTCCATGTCCAACTAGGAAATTAAAAGAGTTCTAAAACAACAAGTTCAAAATACAACAATAAAAGGAAGACTATCAATACAAAGGCCAAGCTTCCATAGGTCTTCTACTATGGGTGGCTACTCTAGCTTCCCTTGAAGAGCCTCCTTAGGCTTGCTTGTCTTTGCCTTTGTCTTTGCTCGGATGCCCTTAAAAACAAATTAAAAAGGGGTAAGAATCACAACTTGTATCCAAATACCAAAGTTGAGATTGAAATTCAAAACATAAATGATAGGGAGAATTTTATTTATTACCTACTGGAACAATATTTCAAGCTTTGATATCTTCAAGATACTTCGGGCAATTCCTCTTCCAATGTCCTATGCCATTACAATAATGGCATTTGTCTTCAGAAGTAGCACCCGTTTTAGAAAAGCTTTTCTCAATTGCCTTTCCTTTTCCCTTGAAGGGAGCTGGTTTCTTGCTCTTACTAGCACTCCTTTTATATTTCCCTTTGCTCTTGTTGTTAATTGCAAGCACATCCTTGGTAGCACTAACATTAAGATCCATATCTCTCTCGCCTTGCACAATCAATTTTTGCAACTCATGGAGAGAAGTCTTCATGTTTTGCATATTGTAGTTTACCCTAAACTGCACATATGTTTTGACTTTGTTCAAGGAATGTAAAACTCGGTCTATAACGAGTTGTTCGGGAATATCAACCCCTTGGATCTTAAGAGTCTCAACAAGTTCAATCAATTTGAGCACATTAGGGCTAACCTTTTGGCCCTCTTTGATGTTGATTTCGAAAAATGTGGAGGCCGCCTCATATTGGATTATCCTAGGAGCTTGTGAAAACATGGTCACAAGCTTGGTGTAGATCTCATAGGCCGTGCTCATTTTAATAGCACTCCTTTGGAGATCGGATTCCATTGAGAAAATCAAGACATTCTTGATTGCGGCCGACTCTTTTAGGTAGGCCTCATAGGCTTCCCTTACGGCGGAGGTTGACCTAGTAGTAGGTGTGGTGGGAGCGGCTTCGGTAAGGTGACGAAGCTTGTCGTCACCTTCAACGGCCAAACGGAGTTGCGCATCCCAATCGGTGAAATTAGAACCATTCTTATCAAGTTTACATCGATCCATGAAGGATCGGAGCCAAGAAGCATAGGGGAGTGGTGGAGCATTTGCACTAGTTGATGCGGATGAAATTGGAGTTGTCATTGCTAGTTAATCAAATTGACTACAAATAGAAAATAAAGGAATTATAAACATTTATCATTTTAAATCTTGTAAACATTTTAAACAAGTTAAGCATTTATATAGTGACCTCTACCCAACTATAATAAATGATTCCGAGATCCATCTTTATACAAATGTGGGCACGGGGAAACCGATACATCCCATAATTAAACAAATTTGGTGAATTAACTCTTTAATTGATTCTACTTTAGAACTCTCGGTCGATGTTTTTCATAAAACCCATCTCTAGCCTCGGAACATAAGACTAGTCATAATATCCCGTTGAGACCAACCAAATTTCGCGTGTAATAACGTTTTATTACCCCACTTACCCAATGATAAATGAAGGCACCTCGGGAAAACCAAACCTACCCCAAATGTCACGGGGAGTCATGGGTCCTACTATTTGGTAAGGCGAAGTCTCAATCTTTTAAAAAGTAAATGTCTTGTCAATTTATTATCTATCAATTTTAAGTGAACTGAAAGACGAATTCTCGATAATTATAATTGACACGGTCGATGACTCGATATGATATGCATGTGTTGTTATGGCGATTTGGCAATGCATGCAACATATTAAAAGAAATGCAAAGCAAATAATAAATTCCTAGTATGACCTTCCTAAAATAGAAGATCAAATAATCTATTATATAATCAGAAACCAACTCCATTGGTCCCTTGAATCTTCAAGTAGCACGCCTCCTTAGAACACCGTCTTCGTCGGAACGCCTTTCTAAATGGCACCGTCTTGAAGAAACTCCGGAATACAAATAATAATAAAAATACATAGCTATTCCTATTATACATTGGTAACATGAAAAACTAGTAAAAATAAAAGTGATACGAGATCATATTAAATTACAACTGAATCAATATCCCCTTACATTACGGGTAATATCGATTCAAACTAAGGCCATACTAAGATAAAATTACATAATTCAAAATTACATAAATAAAATATGACATTGAATAATGAAATATGCAGCATTAAAATATGTATCTATCATGCTAAATTATGTGCCAAATTGCCCTATTTAACTTATATCAATCATATAACCCGGTTTTATGGAAATTCATGATTTTAACTTATTAAAATCGCTAAATAATACTAAAATCTAATTTTAGTCCAACTTGATTATCCTAACACTCTTAGGACTCAAAATTAGTCATTACTCAATTTTTGATAATAATTCAACTTGACATGATTTTATGCTCATTTTGACCCTAAAATCATAACATTTATGAAATAAATCGAAATTAAATTATAATAATTTTAAAATTTGAATTTTAAATTTTTGAACATTCTGGAATATATCCATGACACTCATAATATCAAAAATCATGGTTAAAATTTTCGAATTTATTTCGAGAAAAATGTAGTTGCGATTTATCTGTTTTATCAAATAAAACATCTAAAGTATACAAAAATTAATCTAATCAATTTTACAACTTTAGATCTGATAATTAGGATATAAATGCAACCTAAAACAATTTTCTCATGTCATTTAATTTGTATTAGCTATTTATACTAAAATAGTCACTATTTATGCCATTTTTATACTAAAAATTCATAAATCATGTTAAATGAATCAATTCATCTCAAATTTTACACACAATGAGTAAAATATGCATGTGACAACATATTAAAATTTCATGGCCTGTTTTGAAGTTTAACTATATTTAACCATTTTACCTCCATTTAATTCATTTTTATCTCGTAAAAATCATAAATCATGCAAAATAAATCAAATTTATACGAAATTTTACATACAATAATTAAAATATGCATGTGAGGTCATATCAAAATTTCAAGATCAGAAACTAAGTTTAACCATTTTTAGCATTTTAAATACCATATTAAACATTAAAATGTAATAAAATAACTAAAAATCATTAAAATGAGCAATAAAATACCATAAATCATAAGAATGACCTAAATATATTTTAGGACCAGAATATATAACATGCATTAAGATTTCGTGGCTATATCTAATAAATCACAAATTTTTAGTTTTAATTAAGTTACTAATAACTCGAAAAAACTATAAATCGATTATGCATGCAACATCTTATGCTCTGATACCAATTGTTAGGTTCATATAACTATTATTAGACTTTTCTAATGGTGAAAAAATTAACATTTTAGGATGAGTTCTTTAAATCTAGTGCACGCATAACTAAATTAGATATATAATAAGAAAACAATGGTTCTTATATTGTTGTTGGTTCAAAAAATAGGGCACAAATAAGGACACCTCCCTTATTTGTTATTGAGCTTAACAATAACGGATGATCCTCCAACCTCAATTGTAGAGATGCTCCTTAACAATTGCACCCAAGACAATTTCCCTTAAAACTAATATATGAATTAACTAGATTTATATTTTAGTATCCTTAAATGTTTCTAATAGTATTCATATTATTACACTAGTAATATTATGTTTTAATATTATAATGTGGATGAACAACTTTATAAGATCTAAAACAATTTTAGAGAGAGTTGAGAGAGAAGGATAAGAATGTAAGCCTTAGAATAAGAATGAATAAAATTAGAACAAATTTCTCACAATAAAGAGGAGAGGCCGGGTGGGATGAAGGCCAAGCCAATGCATGGCTACCTCTTTTCTTTTTCTCTTTTCTAAACAATAGGCATGTAAGGCTAGGGCAATTAGGGTGATGATTATGTTTTGCAATTCATAAATTAACAAACATAATAAGCTTTATAATCCCCTTAAAACCGGTGCGCTACATAATAAGTTGATCCATTTTATTTTGTCAATTTGTCATTTGTCACACAACATGTCACATGTAGCATGTAACATGTTATTAATTAATTTAATGTATATTTATCAAATAAATATCATTATATACATTAATTAAATTACGTATAACAAATTGTCTAGTAATTCTTGATCACATAAATAAAATGGGTCATATAATTATAATTCACAACATTTTGCAATTATAATTAATCATTCATTCTTAATTTAATTGTTTCACAAAGAATAACAAATTTTAGTAATAAAATCTTTTAATTACTAAAATAAATCTTATTTAATCAAATTACAATAAGATATAAATATTCTCTCACACAAAAAGAATTGTTCAAATATAAGGAATTGATTAACTTGTATCGATATACAATTAATCAACTTTTCTATTAAGGGAATTGTCCTAAGGGTGTGACCTTAAGGGATCAACAGATCACCACCGTCAAACGACAGTAATGTTAAACTCTAGTTAGCTAATCATTACCGATTAATGTTGATCAGTTGACTATATAATGAATCATCTCTTACGTATTCTTAATTTGAGATTTAAACATGTGATCACACTATTGTTGAGGATACATACTCCAACAAAAATGACCTAAGAAGGTCGAGTAATGAGAACCGACAACTATCTCGTATAAACTATTCCCTAACCTCGTTCAAGTTTCACCCTGGGTAACACGTAAGTGTATCATCCCCAGCGGAGTCGCCAAACTATGGACATGGGCCACGCCGCGGGGCGCGCGGAAGGCGCTTGAAATAAAGCGTGCATTTGTGAAGTCGCCACCAGTTTTTATGGGAAATTGGAACAGTTCGAATACCTCGTGCCATGGCAAGACACAAAGTAGTGACATGAACACTAAGAACCCGTTACCCTTAGCATTCTATGTCTAGAATGACTCTCGTGGATGCCATTGAACACGGATGTTCATAGAGATCTTGAGTAAGGAGTGAGGGTACGTATTAGGAAGTCCTTTTACTGAACACCTAATGCCGCCCGCCTCGATAGCGGCCTCTACTAATGATTAGGGAAGTCGTTCATATTTGATATGTTGTCGATTATATGCATGCAATGCAACATCCACAGATTAATCCTAACATGTGAGATTAAACTATGTCGGTTAACACGTAATTTAGCAAACAATTAAGGACAAAGTTGTGAGTCAGATTGATTACATGTGAAAGACAAGTAAAATAAATCATACAAGAGCGATAAACAAACTGTAAATAAATTACAATAATTAAAATTACAATAATTATAAGGTTTAATCGATTTACGTCAAAAATACACTTGAAACGGAATTTTGAAGATAAAAATAAATGAAGATAAAAAGGGTTAGAAATTAAAGTAATGAACTAGGTCAGATTAGAGACGATATTACGGTTATTAGTTAATTTAACACGTAATTAGAAACTACGTCTAGGCGAAAACGAGTTCAGGGACAGAAATCACCTTAGAACAGGCGCAGCATATGCTGCATCCCTTGAAAGAGGCGCAGCTCCTCCTGCGTCTGTTCTTGAGTTGAGTTCTGTCTGTAAAGTCAGAACCACAGTCCGTTAATGTTCATTGGTAAATTTTAAGATTGATTATTGATAGGGAACTCGAGTAAAAGTGATTTAGCAGATTATATACATATGGAACCGTTATAAAAGTAACAAAAATGGATTAAAATGAACAGAAACAAGTTAGATTAATTTACGGTGTCAGAATTAATTTAATTATTAAACTTGTATTTAAGACGGTTGGAAAAAAAACAGAATAGAATATGAAAGGGTATGTACAAAATACGAATCCTAAAAACTTGATATAGACAAATCGAGTTCCTAAAATCCGGGTTTGATTTAGTGACGAAAACCCGCAAATATCGAATTATAAGGGATTTTAGTCTAGATAAAGCATTAAGATCAAAAGTGAATTATCAAAAGATGTTTATGTACTGAAGGATGAAAGGAAATAAGAAAATAAGACGAAAAAGGCAAAACAATGGAAACCCGAGGAAGAAGAAGAAGAGCAGGAGCAACAAGCAGCCTATGGACGAGGCGCAGCATATGCTGCGATTCTACGAAGAGGCGCAGCTGCTGCTGCATTTCTTCTTAACGTCTGATCTCCTCTGTTTTGTAAAAACGGTTTTGCAAAAGGGTTTTTAAGATCGATTTTGAATGTATTTTCGACGTAAACCTTACATTAATCGGTACAAAAATAAAAACGTAAATTAAAATTGGGATTTACCCCCTCATACTTACATGTTTGACGGAACGAGATTAACTAAGTTAACGTCAGTGATTGCTCTACTCGAATGTATGTAGAAAGTGCCCTCGTTAGAGGATTTTAAATTAATTAATTGATTGATTGATGTGTAGTGGTCAAATTGGTCGGTCATGCAACGTGACTGCCTGACTGGTACTCAGAATGATCTGAGCTTACGTGGTCGACTGATCAAGCACGTAGGCGTCGAAAGCTTAGAGCAAGGTCTAGAATGCAAAGAGAGAAGAGAAGGGCGGACACTCGCGTGAAAAATATAGAGACCGGAGGTCTCTATTTATACCAAAAAATGTGGAAGAGTTTTGGAATGACACAAAATTTGTAAAGAAATCACGGAGATACTCCGTAAACAGTAAAACAGGGCTGGGGAAGAGGCGCAATAGCTTTCGTGGTTCTTCCAAAAGGCACAGCATCTGCTGCGTCATTTCCCCAGAGGTTTCCTCCTCTGGAAGAAAGATTTCCGCATTTCTGTTATGGAATTGTGGTAGATCTATACTTCCTTATTCCGTAAAATATGATATACGGTAGATATTTTACCAAAAGATATAAAATTTGATTGGGAATAAATATCTAGAATATTCTAGAACATTCCGACTCGACATTTTAAGCGGTTTCTTAGAAAATGAATCGGTTTTTTACCCGGACCCTATTTTGGTAAAAATTTACCAGTTAGTTGTTTAGATTGGTGAGTCAAAGTGATCGTCTATAACTACGAGCGAATTAAGGAATCACGACGCAAAACA
Organism: Silene latifolia; assembly: GCF_048544455.1. Classification (NCBI taxonomy): domain Eukaryota; kingdom Viridiplantae; phylum Streptophyta; class Magnoliopsida; order Caryophyllales; family Caryophyllaceae; genus Silene; species Silene latifolia. The sequence goes on along the minus strand of NC_133531.1, from coordinate 87,806,545 downwards.
AAGTAAAAGACAATGAAAGAAAGATTGATGCAAGGAGTTTTTGGTGACGCGGAAAACCCGGTGTGGAAACAACCACGGGGGGAGTCGGAATCCCGCCAATATTAGCACTATGATCGGAATATTTTAGCAAGTAAGGAAATACAACGATGTTTACTCTAGTAATTGACGAAAATATTTCTTGGGACGAAGATATTGTGGACTTGTTCTTATGTGTTATGCTCAGATGCCATGCCCCCTTTTTACTGATCTTTTTTCCCCTTTTATAATCTGATCCTCTAGGGTTTGACTCCTCCAGGTTCCTCCGGGTCAGCTCCCTAGCTTTCAGGAGCCGTTACCAATTTTTTAGGGGTCAGTTACCTGATTTTTAGGAATTAAATGTGCTGACTTTTTCTTCTTTGACTGCCCCTTTTACTATTGTGCTTTCTTTATTCTGATCTTGTGGTCCTAGTTTTGCCAAGTCATCAATCCCCTTTTATTTGATCTCCTCCAAACGGCGCCTTCCACGTGTCTATTAAGTGTGTTGTAAATCTCCTCCATTTATTGCTAATCTTTATTCCTCTAATACTGTTACTTCCTCTAGAGTGTCGTTTCCTCAGGCTCCTCCATAGTCAGGCTCCTCCGGAGTCAGGCTTCTCCATAGTGAGGCTCCTCCATAGTCAGACTCCTCCGGAATCAGGCTTCTCTAGAATCGAGTCACTCTAGAATCAGGCTCCTCCGGAATCAGGCTCCTCTAGAATCAGGCTCCTCTAGAGTCGAGTCACTCTAGAATCAGGCTCCTCCGGAATCAGGCTCCTCTAGAATCAGGCTCCTCTAGAGTCGAGTCACTCTAGAATCAGGCTCCTCTAGAGTCAGGATCCTCTGGAATGAGGCTCTTCCAGAATCAAGCTCGCTCTTGCAGGATCAGGCTCCTCTAGAATTTGTTTCCCGATCTCTAGGTCCAGTTGCCCAAAAATAGGAAGTAGGTGAGTTGCCCCTTAACCTCTTTGACTACGCTTGTTTTAATATCCCATGTGTGCTTTTCTCATCCTACGGCCCAGATTCATCCACGTCATTGATCCTCTCAAGCCTTGATTGTCCACTCGTTGCTTGCCACGTGTAACGATATAAAAATGTGAATTTTGCCCCTAATAATTGCCCCCAATTTTCCTCCTCAGCCTCAACATGAGGAAGGAAATTATTCTTTCAAGTATTGGATGTTGTCGTCATTCTGCTAGAACAAATACATGTCTGTTGAATACACCGAGCCTAGTTCTAAACCCCTTCTCTGTACCCAGACTTGTACTCGAGATTTTTACTCCAGGCCCCTAGTAGTCTGATCTGCTCGCTCTTGCCGGACCATAGTATATGGCTCCGGCAGACTGATTTTTGGGTGTCTTTTTTTGTGCTTGTTTGGAAGTAAGGCTATGTAGGTACCCAAGCGGAACGGTGCTGGTAGATTCTCATTGGAGTGAGGTTGACGGATAGGCAAAGCTGCCTTCTCCAGGATCTTCTTCCAGGCTCTCTACGGTTCTCCTACTCCAGAAGTAGCAGCAAGTAGATGCTTTATAGATATCGACCTATGGATTCCAGCCGATAAACGCTGATGGACGCTGAGTCCTGCTCATGAAAGCCTATGGATGTTGGCCGAGCCAGTAGATGCTGAAGGATGCTGAAGGATGCTGATGGACGTTGGGTCCAGCGGATGGAACTGCTGGATGCAGGGTCCCGTTGGGACCGGTCTCCTTCTGACTTTACCATTCTGCCTCTGAATGTCAAGGGTGATTCTGGCAGTGAGAACCTCGAGCAGAACTTGCTCCTGCAGTTAGTATGAAGCTGGTACCTGAAAAATGTCAGTGATGCAACATAGGTGTATGCGACGATATACTAATGCATGATCCACTCTATATGGTGGCTAGACAGGTTGTGACCTTTATATGCTTTGAATGCAAGAATGATCACGTTTGAGCGTGTGTTATAATGTCGCGAGTTTTCTATCGTTTGTTTTGTATTCTACCGTTTCTGGCGTAATTTTGTTTTGTATTCTGCCGCTTTCTGGCGTACTCTTGTTTTATCGTGGGTGCACCTTTTTTCGTTGTTTTGTTGCCAGCCTTCGTTGATTGGAGGCTCTAGGATTCAATTGCCTACTCTGTTCAGAGGGGCGCCACTTGTGTGGGTGTTGAGTACTACAGGAGCCTCGTTCATCCGATCTATGGGTACTCAGCCATAGGCCCACGCTTCACTGTTTAGACATACAAACTCCATCAGATTAGTTTTTGCAAGCTCCTTTCTCCAAAACACATGATTTCAGAAATGCTTTAAAAGTAGGTCTTGAGAATGTACTATAGATAAGCTTAGGGTTTAAGATTCATAATGCTTAAAACATGCTAAAAATTATTTATAGTTCAAAAGTTTGAGCATGCTAATGGAAGTTAAAGTCAAAAGATTTGAGTAGGAACCTAAAATGGATTTTTTTTTTAGTTTAATCAGAAATCAGGGCTCTTAGAAAGATAGGAACACTTAGCAAAACCTGAGACTTGGCAGAGTTGTATCTGGTAGACTGTGTACCAACATATGTCGTCTTAAAAGTTGAGAGGTGCTGGCGATAAAGCCTGAAACCTGGAATCTGGTGGAGTTCCATCTGGTAGACTATGTACCAAAATATGCAGTCTATTGGCGAATTGTTGGGGAGGCTCTTGCCCCCTGCATGTCTTGCTCAGCTTCGCTGTGGAGGGCATGCAAAACAGCCTGACTCCTAATCACCTTTCTCTTGTTGAGCAATAACTAGTTATGTTCCAAACAGGTTGCAGAATGCCCCTATTCTTGTAGCTACTGTTTGCAAGTTTTTTCTTCTAGTTATTTCATTTTATCTGCTTGTTGTAGGACTAATCATCATTGGATACTCTTTGTTGTGGCAGCTTTAGGACCCTGACCAATTGCAAATATATTATTTTTTATTTATTTGAGGAAGCACCTGTGAGAATTTGTTGTTTCAGTATTCTGGTTGCTGCATATCTCCTGGATCCTCAGGCTGTTCGGACTCATTGATGGTTCGACGACATGCACTGCCCCCATACCATGGATCTCTACCCTGCCAAGGATTACAATGCAAGATAACGAACAACCAACTACTAAATACCTCACCTCTTTGTTGATCCTCCAGAAATTGTTCTATCTGAATGTTATTCTGGAAGCAGAGTCGTCTGATGGATCTGCCAGCTAGCATAATTATCTATTGGATCTGTAGAAATACTGGTCCTGGCTTGGATGTGGCCCCCAGGTTAATGACAGTGTCTGGCCCCAGATTCTGGTCCACAACCGGGGATCTGTCTGGTTTCAGGTGCTTGACTTTCAGGGACTCTTCAAGCTTAAACGATTAGGTTCCCTCCTGGTAACCTGGTCTCTGCAGGTAGCAGAGCCTTACTAACATAGTATAATGTATGTTGAGCTTCTTCCTGCTATCGTACCACTACTGCACTGACTTCCACCTCAGTTACTGGTAGATATAGGAACAATGGTTCTCCCGAGTCTAGTTTGCCACAAGAGCCTTTCTAGATGTATGGTCAGCACCATAGGTAGCCCTTCCTGGGCCCTGAGTCTTCCTCCAGCCGCATAACAGCGATTGCCTTCATTTGTACTTCCTGGAAGGTAGTGCATGGATATTTGGTTAAGTCTTTATATAAGTCTGAGTCCTGGTAGAGCCCTAGACGGAAGCCTTCTATAGTTGTGGCTATGTCGCACCGGGGAATTGCCACCTTCTCCCTGTTGAACCTGTTCAAAAAATCTCGGGTAGACTCCTCGGATCCTTGTACTATCTGATACAGGTCGCTGGTTTGTTTTTCTGGTTTCCGGCTACTAGCGAACTGCTGGTGGAAGGTCTTGACTAAGTCGGCGAAGTAGGTTATGCTCTTGTTGGGCAGGCTGACGAACCACTGTAAGGCTGCTCCAGACAACGTGGACTCGAACCCTTTGCACATACAAGCTTCCTTCAGGGACCCTGTTGCGTTTATCACCATCATCTTCTGCTTGTAATGGTTGATGTGATCGAGAGGATCCGTGGTCCCGTCATTGAGTGTCATGGTTGGTGGTACGCATCCTTTGGGGACACCAACGAGGGCTATGTCATCCATAAAAGGGGAGTCTGCGTAGCTATTGCGTGCTGCCTTCTCCAGGGGTCGTGCTACGCCTGAAATCCTGTACATCAGGTCCCTTAACTCCTGGTACTGCTGCTCCAGTAAGCTACATGTTCCTGCAAGAGGGTTAGAGGGAGGCGGAAAAGAGCCAACAACTGTACCTCCGAACGAGGTTCCTCCTGGGAACTGATTGCCTGTTTGACTCGCTAAAAGTGTGGTGTGAATAATGGTTCCTGGTTGGCATTCTGGTGCTTGCTGAGAGGAGGTTCCTCCAAGCCAGGTTCCTTTAGAGAAATGACAGCTTGCTGTATTCATCACGTTAGTGCTGGATCTTGGATTCCATCCAGTCGCCTGCTAGACGGGTGTTCCTGCAAGAGATTGCAAGTTAGTCGCTGGCAAGCTATTAGATAAAGTACTACCTGGAGTCTACTGCAGGCTGGGTGGCCGATCAAAATACAAGAACCCTAATCCGCTGGGCTCGATGGCTCCTCTGTGTGGTACTCCTTCGAGATCCAATCTGGTGACCAGTTCTGACGAAATCTGCCGGAAAAATCCTCCACTGGTAGCTGAAACTGGGGCCTCAGAAGGTGGAAGTAGTGGAGCGATGCCGCCTAGCTTTGTGCCACCATTGCGATCTGGTTCCTGAGATCCTGATTGTCCTTCCTTAAGCTTTCAATGGCCCGGTGCAGGGTATCCATTCCTTCTAGCACCACTCGCATTGGATCTGGTGGCGAGGCTCCTGATTTCTTGGGAATTCCTCCTGATGCTGTCTCCTGGATATGGGTCCTAGTAAGGACTTCACTCCTGCTGGGGCCGCTCTCCCTGCTAGATTCCGTCACACTGGGTGCTGCTGATGCTTTAGGTACCTGCGGTGGCTTGAAAGGTGGTGGCATGGCTTTGGGAGACACGCTGACGGGGACCATCTGGTTGGCCGCTGGTGACACAGTGACTGGTCCCGTGGATGCTGGAAGAGGCCTTCCACCAAAAGGTTGAGGGGGTGCTCCCTGGGTGCTGGACGGATTCGAACTGGCTCCAGACATGGCAATGAATAAAATTGCGCTTACGAAATTAGGTTATAGAGAATGATCACTATGCCCCACGGTGGGCGCCAAATTGTTTTGGTAAAAATTTATCGGTTAGTTGTTTAGATTGGTGAGTCAAAGTGATCGTCTATAACTACGAGCGAATTAAGGAATCACGGCGCAAAACAAAGTAAAAGACAATGAAACAAAGATCGACGTAAGGAGTTTTTGGTGACGCGGAAAACCCGGTGTGGGAACAACCGCGGAGGGAGTCGGAATCCCACCAATATTAGCACTATGATCGGAATATTTTAGCAAGTAAAGAAATACAACGATGTTTACTCTAGTAATTGACGAAAATATTTCTTGGGATGAAGATATTGTGGACTTGTTCTTATGTGTTATGCTCAGATGCCATGCCCCCTTTTTACTGATCTTTTTTCCCCTTTTATAATCTGATCCCCCTAGGGTTTGCCTCCTCCAGGTTCCTCCGGGTCAGCTCCCTAGCTTTCAAGAGCCGTTACCAATTCTTTAGGGGTTAGTTACCTGATTTTTAGGAATTAAATGTGCTGACTTTTTCTTCTTTGACTGCCCCTTTTACTATTGTGCTTTCTTTATTCTGATCTTGTGGTCCTAGTTTAGCCAAGTCATCAATCCCCTTTTATTTGACCTCCTCCAAACGGCGCCTGCCACGTGTCAATTAAGTGTGTTGTAAATCTCCTTCATTTATTGCTAATCTTTATTCCTCTAATACTGCTGCTTCCTCTAGAGTGTCGTTTCCACAGGCTCCTCCATAGTGAGGCTCCTCCGGAATCAGGCTCCTCCAGAATCAGGCTTCTCTAGAGTCGAGTCACTGTCGAATCAGGCTCCTCCGGAATCAGGCTCCTCTAGATTCAGGCTCCTCTAGAGTCGAGTCACTCTAGATCAGGCTCCTCCGGAATCAGGCTCCTCTAGAATCAGGCTCCTCTAGAGTCGAGTCACTCTAGAATCAAGCTCCTCTAGAGTCAGGATCCTCCGTGAATGAGGCTCTTCCAGAATCAAGCTCGCTCTTGCAGGATCAGGCTCCTCTAGAATTTGTTTCCCAGCCTGTAGGTCCAGTCGCCCAAAAATAGGAAGTAGGTGAGTTGACCCTTAACCTCTTTGACTACGCTTGTTTTAATATCCCATGTGTGCTTTTCTCATCCTATGGCCCATATTCATCCACGTCATTGATCCTCTCAAGCCTTGATGGTCTACTCGTTGCTTGCCACGTGTAACGATATAAAAATGTGAATTTTGCCCATAACAGACTCCAAATGAACTCTAATTACTGTCAAAACGACCGTATCGGTGCGTAAATGACGACCAAGGGGTAGACCCGAGTGTTTGAGCTATCACCTGTTGATAAACTTAAGAACTGTCATAAATCGTTCCGCGTACCAAACACGCTCGGCGGTGTTATCTACCCATATGTTGATATGTGGTACATGGAAGTCGTTTTTTAGACTTGCTTTTCTTAGGTCCCTGAAGTCGACGCAAACCCGAATTCTCCCATCTTTCTTGGGCATGGGGATTATGTCAGCCATCCAGTCAGAATATTCAGAAACTTTTATAAATCCGGCTTTAAATTGTTTGTCTACCTCTTCCTTGATTTTTATGGCTCACTCAGGGCGCATGCGGCGCAACTTTTGTTTCACGGGTTTAGCTCCGAGCTTAATGGGTATCTTGTACCCTGCAATCTCTCTATCGATCCTAGGCATATCTTTGTAGGACCATGCGAATACGTAGTTGTATTCGTGCAAAAGGTCGATGAATTGCTGTCTTTCCAAGGGGTTAAGGGTGGTCCGTATCCTAAGTTCCCGAGGCGTTATGTTGGTCCCTACGTTGATAAGCTCGATCTCCTCAATGATGGGTGTTCTATGTTAGCATTTGTCGAGCTCTTTGGCTAGCTGAGCAGGGTAGTCACTCAAGTCAAATTCCTCATATTCGTTCAGAATTGCATTGCAGTTAGATTGAGATGAGTTGTAAGCAAACTTAGCATTCATTAAGTCGACCTGAGCGAAAAGCTCGAATAGGACAAAAAACTCATGGGCAATTACAGGCGACGCAGTGGAGGAGGTGGCCCCTAGAAAAAGATATAGGTTGCTACCTTCTGCGGGAGTAGGGGTGACCCTAGTTAACTCAGCCTCTGAGACAACCACAAATTTGTGATAAAACAGTGGAAAAAGGGACTTTGACCGGGACGTTGGGAGCGTTAGGACCTAAGACAGACTCTGACTCAGACTTGTCATCATATTTAGACTCGGACCCAGACTCGACTTCACTTCCCTTATTGAACATGTGGCCTTCTCCAGTTGTGATCTTAAGACTGCGGCCTTGGCGATCAGTCTATTTGATAGTCTTCCTTAAGCCTTGGACAACTTTCTTTGGGTTAGCATCAGAGATTAAGGTAATGGGATCGAATTGGTTTTATTTGAGAGCAATGTTGATGATGTCCTCATAGTTGAGGTGCTTGATGTTGTATTTTCCGAAAAGGTGGCTCACGACCTGCCTGTCTAGGCAAGGGGTTGATTCAGACTTGGTCGACGCACCTTTGGTGTTGTTGGGGATAAAATAGCAGTCTTGAAAGACTTCAACACCCGGGTATTTCACACTTTGATAAGGGGTCGTAGATTGGCTCAGGGAAGCCATTGTAAAGCTTAGATTCTCCCTCGAGGATGAAGTAGCCATTGAGGGTCAAGTGATAGGGGCGGAGGATGACTCCTTGCTTTTTGCGCTTCCTTACTAGGATCCCTATTTCCTGGATGTCTTCATCGGTCGACTCGTAGCATAGTCCAAAAGGGATGTTGGGGATCTTGGCTTGAATTAGGGGAGGCAAGGTGTTTTTTAGTGGGCTGAGAGGTAGGCTCGGGAAATAACCTTGGCTCATTAAGATGCGGTTGACTGTGAGGTTCGTGATCGGATCCCAATCAAAAGGTGCTGGTTCGTCAGTTAGGGTATTCACAGCTTAGATCCCCACATTTCATTGTTGTCCTCTTCAATGACTTGAGAGGCTATTCCCTTCTTTATGATAGCCTTAATCGGGGATGCAGGGATTGTGATTGTTTTCCCGTTGAAGGGGACCCTAATTTTCTGATGAAGGGTTAATGTGACGGCTTTGACAGCGTAGATCCAGGGGCGCCCAAGAAGCATATTGAATGATGCGTCGATATTGACCACTTGGAAACTGGCTTGTCTCTCCAGGGGTCCTGTTGTAATGGTCAAGGTGATGAGACCTACGACCTTACGATGAGTGCTGTCATAGGCGCGAACTCCCTGATTGGTTGGGATTAGGTCATCTTCCTTGATCCTCAGTCTATGAGCCGTTTTGAGGGGAATGACGTTGACTGCAGATCCGTAATCCACCAGGACCATGGGTAAGTTCATCTTCAACCACTGCACGGTGATGTATAGGGCCAAGTTGTGGTTGGCTCTGAAGGGAGGGATATCTTCGTCGGAGAAGATGACTGGGTTGTTCAGGTCAGGGACATCCCTGGTCATGTGGGCCACCACTACTTCGGGTGAGGAGGTGGAAGGCACTGTTAATTTCCCCAAGGCCTGAAGCAAAGCCTGCCGGTGCTCGAAGGATGTGGCGATCAGTTGCCAAATGGATATTTCAGCCTTGGCCTTCTAGAGTTGCTTGAGAATCGAGTTCTTGGGAACCCTGGGTTGAATGTCCACATCCGGGACGATTTGGTCATTGGTTGTTGTCGGATTATTTACTGTTGATGTGACTCATATTTTAGCATATTTAGTCCCCGAATTAGCCTTGTTCCTATGCTTTTTAGTGCATAATTGGGTCATTTACTAACTTAATCTTTCGTTTTGCATATTCTTTGAGGTTTTGATCCCTTGATAGGAAAGGAGTAAGAACTTTGCATTTTCATGGCAAAATGGAGCTAAATTGATTGAATCTAATGACCAAGCATCAAAGGGAAGACAATGCTAGAAGGCCTATGTCGATAATGAAGTAAATTGGGCAATGATGAAAAAATCCTTGCATCTCCAACAAGATCCTTGAGGATTGTTGAAGAAAGAAAAGAAGAAGAAGTGACTGCCCAGCAATCCGAGCGTCGCAGTGCTCGGGACGAGCGTCCTGCCTTCCCACAATCCGAGCGTCCCGTGGCCAAGACGCTCGTCTTGGTGCCTGATGATCCGAGAGTCGCCTTCCCCAATCCGCTCGGATTCCTCTCCAGTGCAAGCTGTCCCTTAGCCAAGCCGCTCGGGACGAGCATATTTCTTGAAGACTACGAAAACGGATATGCGCATCTCCTTCGAGAGGAGCACTTCCTCAACTTTTCTTAAGGGTCTTAATCGTCGTTTAAGCCCTTAGTAACCCTAATTTATGTACCTAATCCTTAGTATAAATACCCCATTGTACTAATTGGATTATCATGTTCTTCTTATGTAATCTTAATCTCATCTTAATCTTGTAATCAACTCTTAATTTAGCATTAATACAAATCTCATTTCTTAATTTCTCTATTGTTCATCATTTATTTTGGGTAATTGAAGATTATTTGGGGTTTATTTGGAGGATTGACAATCTTCCACCAATCATCAAGTACTTCTATTATTCTTTGCTTTATTATTTGGAATAATCTTTAGGTATAATTCTCTTAATTCCTTTTTAATTATTGTTAATCATCTTTACTTATTCATCATGTTTTGCTTTCTTTATATGATTGACAACCTTGTTAACATGTTAAACTTGATAATGAGTGAGTAGTCATCTTAACTAGGGTTAATGGGGAATTAGGGGAAACCAACATGGGGATTGATTCATGCTTAATCTAATATGCTTTCATAATTAATTTGCTTGCTTGTTGTGATTTCAACTTATGCACATGTTATGTTTGATGAAATGTGAGCCTATGAATCCTTGCATTTTTTACCCATCACTTATCTTTTCAGTGAGACTTGTAAGAAATAAGCCAACTCGAGTCGCATTAGACCATGCATATAGTTGGATAGGGAGGATTAAGTCGACTTGTAGGTGTTGTACAATCTAATGGATTCGGCTCCGGGACCCAAACCTTCCTAGGGATTGTAAGATATACACTAACTCGATCCCATCACGATAATAATTGCTTGCATCTAGTAGAAAACATGTTTGTATGATCAAATCCCATGAATCCCCTATGAACCCATGACACCCTAGTGCTTTTAATCAATTATTTACATCTCATTTTAATCATCTTGCTTGTTTATTTACATTGTTATTTAGCTTAGTTGATCTCCTACCTCAACCCAAATTGTGACACCCTTAGACATAACCATTTGCAATCGAAAATCCTACATCAATAGCCGTCCCTTGGGCTCCGACCTTTACTTACCTCTTTACTAATAGTTGAGTATTTTGTGAAGTTATAAATATTATTTTGGTCTAGGTAACTTTTGTCGACGAGTAACAAAACCGACGAACCAAAAATGACGCCGTTACCGGGGATGGTGTTAACTTGATTTGATTTTCTTTGATTGTCTTTAGTTGTGTCTTTCTTTACCTTGGGGAAGTAAAACTCTTCAAGGTTTGTTCTAATTGTTTTCGAGTTGTTTGATATTTTTCATTTCTAGGAGATCACAAGGTAACTTGTTACCCATTGATCTTGAAATTGAAAGAACTTTGACCATCAATAGAAGATTTGCTAGAAATACTTTGAGAGGTATTGGTGAGATTGTGGATATTCAACCAAATACTATTGAGTTCATCAATCCTTTTGCAAAAGAAGGAGAGGATAACCCAACACAAAATCAACCACAAAATCAACCCACAATGCCTAAGTTTTCATCACATTCCGTACCAACCGAGGAGAACCTACCAAATGGTACTCCCACACCACAACATTTGACCGGTAATTTCATTGCAAAATCCGCATTTATCCAATTAGTCGAAAAAAAGCCAATTTGGGGGGATGCCTAGTGAAGACCCTCATTCTCATATGGAGACTTTTTGTGACTATTGTGATGCGATTTCTCAAACCGGAGTTACTCAAGACCAAATTCGATGGGTCTTATTTCCTTTTTCTTTGATTGGTACCGCGAAACAATGGTTAAAGAGACTTGATAAGGCTACTCTTGGTATTGACTCTTAGAAGAAAGTGGCACTTGCTTTCTACAAAAATTTCCTATCATCCGTAAAAGACTAACATGCTAAGAGCCCAAATCACGGGATTCAAACAAAGGGACGAAGAATCTTTGTATGAAGCTTAGGAGCGATTCAAAGGAACTTGCCGCTCATGTCCTCATCACGGACTTAGTGAGTTGTTCTTGGTACAACAATTTTGGAACGGTCTTTATGAAGACTCCCGAAACATTCTCTACATGGGATCAAATGGTATGGTCACCGAAGTTGACGATAATCAAACATGGAACAAGATTGAGGAAATGGCGGTCCATAACTCACAATATAGTAAATCTCGGAAGGCTACTAGAGGAGGAAAGCATGAAGTGGACTCTATTACTCAATTGGGTGCTCAACTTAGTGCTCATATTGATACCATTAATTTGAAGTTTGAGAAGGCTATGGCTAAGCTTGAAGAAGCCTCCAAATCTAAGCGACATGTGAATGCTGTGGTGGCATCTTCATCAATTCCAAGTGGGGTATGTGAGAGTTGTGGAACTTTGGGACATGACCAAAGTGAATGTATGGGAACAAGTGAATGCTTTCCAAGCATACAAGAGTGGTACCCCTTATTCCAACTATTACAATGAAAACACCAAATTCCATCCAAACCTCTCATACAAAAGCCAAAATGTTCAAAATCCTCAAACAACATACACCCCACCTCCAATGAGAAACAAAGCTCAAAGACCCTTTTACAACCAAAACCAAGGATACCAAAATCAAACTCCATACAAACAAACAAATGACCAAGGTTTTGATGTTCAAAAAGCGGTCCTCTAAATGCAAACGAACCAACAAGAATTTTTCACCCAAATGCAAAAGGATAGCCAAGCAAAAGACATCACCATTAGAAACATACTAGCTCACACAAATATGTTGGAGACCTAAATGTCTCAATTGGCATCTTTAAGTTCACAAAGACAAAAGGGGCAATTACCACCTCAAGGTAATCCCCCAAGACAAGAATCGGTGAGTGCCATCTATTCGAGGAGTGGTACAAGGTATGATGGGCTGAAAAGGCCCGTTGATGAAGATGTTTTGAATGCTAGTGACAAGGAAAGAGTTGTTGAAAACTCTAGGGAAGAAGAACCCACCATTCAAGAAGCTTCAAAGAAGGATGAAGAAAATGTTGGGGATGGTGTCCTTAACAGTTAGTGCAAGGACTTATAAATCTCTAAAAGGATCAAAGGGCATACTTTTTGGTATTATTATCAGTTGATCCACGTTTATCAATAACGGTTGGCTTGCTAGATAAGTTTGACGTTATTGTCATACAGATGGCGGTGATCAACTGGTCCCTAAAAGTCACACCTATAGGATACGTTTGAGAGATGTGACTGTATGAAAATACAGTCATGTTGATGCCTAATATGACTAACCAGTTAGTCAGAGTTATTGACTAGTAATTAGTCAAACGCGATGTTGAGATAATTATTTAATACGGATTAAATAAAAATGGCTAAGGCGAATTAAGTAGTTAATTCGTAAATTAAATATAAACGATTTATATTTAATTAATGTATATTGAATTTATTTAATTATACAATATTGTCTTTGTCGAACATGTATTAATATATCGACTGAGTCATGTCACTAGTTGATACGTTAATAACCGATAGCCGATGACGATTTATAATTGAAAACCCGTCATATACATTTTAGTAATTTCGAGCTGAACTACGAGTTAGAATAAGGAGGAAGTGAAAGCCCACTCCCTCCCCTTGGGCTCTCGGTTTGGCCGAACAAGACAAAAGGAGAGAGCCTCTCTCCTTTTGACCTAAGCATAATCATTTGCACAAAAACTAGGGTTTTGGAGAAGAATTCTCTCTGAAACCTAGATCTCTCATCAGAAAACTCACATAAACTCTCTCAATATTGCAAGTCAATTAGAGAGCACTTTCTAGCACAAGGGGCATAGTCTCAGACGGTCTTGGGTGCAACGATTAGGAGGAAATCTACTTTGATTTCTGTTCATTACGCCGCATTTTAAAGGACCCGAGGTTGTTTCTTGTTTCTTATCGTTTCTCTATTGTATTTATGTTTTATGACGATAATCGCATGTTAAATTTGCGTTATAATACTTCAAATTATGGGTTTTATGCGGATATTACCCCACAAGTGGTATCAGAGCGAGGCCACGTAAATTTTTCATTGTGTTTTTCATAAACCGATTTGAAACGATCTTGCTTTTTGCATTAAAAAAAAAAAAAAAAAAAAAAAAAAAAAAAAAAAAAAACTTGCGGCTGGTAATTTTTACACGGCTGATTTTTTTTGTGCATTGAAAACCGTGCCATGTATACACGGCTGTTTCGATTTTGTAAACCGTGACATGCTTGTTCATGTCTGATCTTGTTTTCGATTTGTTCTTTTGCATATTGTTATTTTATACAGAGATTATAGCAATATGTTAAGTTTTGACAATTGTAGAATTGTTTTGATGCGGTTTTGATCAAAATTGAAATTGTTTTGTTATATCAAATCGTTTTCACGAGGGTTTTACAGTTTTCAGCCATGTTTGCATTCGATCGAGCGTATTTCTACTCGATCGAGTGCTATTCTGACTTGTTTTTACTCGATCGAGTAATCGCTACACTCGATCGACCTTTTTAAAACCCCATCTGTTCGATCGAGAAGTCCTCGTACTCGATCGAACAACTTTGCTAATAAAAGTTCTCGATCGACCTCCAGTTTTGTCGATCGAGCACTTCCTGTTATGGCATTCCTCTCGATCGACTAGTAGTTCAGTCGATCGAGCCTGTTTGTTCTTCGATCGAGGACTTTAGTGTCTCGATCGAGGAATTTTTATCTGGCAGCGTGTAAAATTTATTTCTTTTGTTTTAAATTTTACTTTTGGCCATAAAATGTACTTTATACGGATATTGTACACTCGCTATGATTGTGAAACGGTTCACACACGTACCATTGAGCTATTTTAAAGCGTATTTAAAGTAACGGATTGTAATAGATTAAAATAAACTGATAGAAGCGGTTTTATCACATAAATTTTAATCGTTAAAAAGGTGGTTTGGATAATTTAACATAATTACGGAATTATGTCACGAATAAATTTAATTTGGTTGATGCATTTTATTTATCGTTTTTGATTATTTTGAATGCTTTTAATTACGTATTTATTTATTTATTTTTACAATCGGTTGTAACTTAGTGTGGCCTTAGTAGAACGTGTTACCGTAATGATGGAACACGGTCTTGGTTGTATTTTGAGATCTCGTATCTCCCTTTTTATTTCTTTTAATTACAGTTTTTATTTAGAATGTAAATAGGTTTATATTTTGTAAATTTTAATTGTAATTTTGAGAAGACTAAAGATGGAGACCGGATGCTCACTCCCGCTACATGGATCAAGATGGAACATCAAGACAAGCTTCTCGGGTCCAACGGTGGATTCCAAAGTTGTTTTATGTTCTTTTTATTAGGATAGGCCACACTAGGAATTTTTATTTACGTATTGCATTCTTTTATTTATTTTTCATAACGATAATATGCCTCATATTCCGCCTAAAAACCAAACCACCTAATTATTGCATGAAAACTGACACATATAGAGGTCACGAGTTAGTTTTCTTTGACATTCTCATGTCACACGATCAATGATAAGCCATCACCTAAATTAATTCATTCACGCAGACGCTAGTTATTTGTTCACTTAAAATGAATTAAAATTAAGTTGATGGGATCTTCCTCGTATAAACCAAAATTGAGAATGGTCTTTATAGGTCAAACTCCAATGAGTCCCTTCTTCGTCGGTAGGCATAATATGACCCCTTCTACGTCGGGTAAGTTGGAACCGATTGACCTATTTTATCTCAACACTATGGTCACTCGTACGATCCTGTGATTATGGTGGACTATAGATAGGATTTACGGAAATCTATCGACCAAGAGTTCTTACGGAAGAATTAGCTAAACAGTTGGCTTATCAATTTACGGAAATTGAGTCTTGGGATCACTTGTATGATTCTTGAGGAAGATCAATTATGCAAGTGCTTGAGTCTACACGTTAAAATACATTTTAAATAGACTTAAATCACCTCGATGAGTTGCTTATTTCGTTTTTGTTTTCTTTCTTTTTCAGTGTAGAACACGATTTTTAAACTGCTAATAACAAAATGGCTGGTCCTACTAACGACCCAATGCCAAGTGTCACATTGGACCGTGAGTCCTGGCTTCGGATCTTCATGGATCAGATGAATCAGTCTACTCGACTGAAAAATGATGGATCTAACTTCGCGGACTGGGAGGCGGCATTACGGAATGCTGCCATTGCTGATGGGAAGCTCAAATATCTGACTGAGCCCATCCCACCAAACCCAGGCCCCACGGCTGGAATTAACGAGATCGACAAGTATAACGATTTCGCCATGGAAGCGGGTGCGGTAAAGAACGTACTCATTTTTGCAATGGAACCCAATTTGCAGAAACGCTTCATAGCCCAAAGTGCAAACAAGATTTTCACTACGCTCACTAAGAAATTTTCGAAAGCACCGAGAATCGTGACCTATGAGCTTACCAGTCGCTTCTTTGAGGCGAAACTCCAGAAGGGCCAACCGGTTAGCCCACACATTCTCAGCATGATTGAGAATGTCGAGAAACTGGAGACGCTTGATTGTAAAATCAGCGAGAACATTGTGATTGACCGCATGCTTCATTCACTCCACGATGGTTTTGCGCTCTTTAGAGCCAATTACTATATGAATGATTTGAAGAAAAGTCCTCACGCACTACACTCCCTTCTCGTACAGACCGAGAAGGACATGAAGTTTAGTGGGAGCCTTAAACAGGATGTTCTCGTTGTGTCAAACAAGGGCAAGGGTAAGGGCAAAGTTCAGCCAGACCTAGCAGTAGGTAAGCCGAAGTTTAAGAAGTCGGGATCAGGTAAGAGTGGACCTGGTGAGTCGAGCACCTCATCAGGCACGACAAGGAGCAAGAATGATAACATGGAATGCCATCACTGCCACAAGACTGGGCATTGGAGGCGTACATGTCCTGTTTATCATGAGGACATAAAAGCAGGTCGCGTTAAACCTGTTGGTATGTCTTCTTCTTCAACTTTTATTCATATGATTGAGATTAACCACGCAAGTTACGGAACTTGGGTACTAGATACTGGTTGTGGTTCTCATCTGTGTAATCATGTGCAGGGGGCTCCGAACATCGAACCCCTCGTATAGGGTGAGGTGGACCTGCGTATCGGGAATGGAGCACGATTGGCTGCCATCTCGAGGGGAACATACTTGATCCAGCTTCCTAGCGGATTTGAGTTATTTTTATATAACTGCTATTATGTACCCAGTCTTTCTAGAACATTATTTCAGTTTCTGCACTTGATAAACTTGGTTTTTCATTTGTAATAGAGAATAATTCTTGCATTTTCTCATTACACAATATGATTTATGGCAAGGCAGTCTCCATGAATGGAATTTATGTTTTAGATCAGACCACCGAAATATTACACGTAATGAATAAGAAGTTAAAGGTTGGTGACAAAGATCAAACGTATCTATGGCACTGCCGTATGGGACACATTAATGAGAAACGCGTTAAACAGCTCATACAGAATGGAGCTATCTCGGCCTTTGATTTTCAATCATTTGGCACGTTTGAATCATATCTCATCGGTAAGATGACTCGGATTTCCTTCAAAGGTGTTGGAATGCGCGCTGCTGACCTATTAGGACTCATACACACGGATGTATGTGGACCTATGTCAATCACCGCACGAGAAGGCTATAGGTATTTCATCACTCTCACGGACGATTTAAGTAGATATGGTTATGTCTACTTAATGAAGCACAAGAGTGAATCCTTTGAGAAATTCAAGGAATACCAGAATAGGGTACAGAACCTATTGGGTAGAAAGATTAAAACACTACGTTCAGATCGTGGTGGCGAGTATCTTTCTCACGAGTTTGATCAACACCTTAAAGACTGTGGGATTGCCTTACGCTTAACTCCACCGAACACCTCGCTTGAATGGTGTGTCCGAACGGAGAAATCGAACTCTACTTGATATGGTTCGATCCATGATGGGTCACACCGTGTTGCCTGACTAATTATGGGGTTATGCTCTTCTGTCAGCTGCTCTAATACTTAACCGAAGTCCGTCTAAAGCTGTTGACAAGACTCCATATGAACTATGGAAGGGAACGGTCCCTAACTTGTCCTTTATACGGGTTTGGGGCTGCGAGGCTTATTTCAAGTGGAGACACGAGGATAAGCTCGGCCCGTGATCGGTCAAGACATACTTTATAGGTTATCCTAAAGGAACACTTGGTCATTACTTCTATTCGCCAACCGAACAACGTGTTCTTGTTGCGGCTAGTGCGACATTCTTAGAGAAGGAATTTCTCGAGAATGCAAAGAGTGATAGAACCTTCGACCTGTCGGAGATTCCAGAACCAAATACCGAGCAACCATTGGAGGAACCAGTTCCTTCAATCCCGACTGCGGTTAATATTCCTGAGGAACCTAGGAGGTCGGGTAGAGTCTCTATTCCTCCGGACAGATACATTGGTATGGTCGAGGAACATGACATAGATGACATTCTACTCTTAACGAGTAGTGAACCCGTAACCTATAAAGATGCCATGACTAGTTCCGACTCAAAGTTATGGCTTGAGGCCATGAAATTCGAGGTGGACTCCATTAATGGACTTAAGCAAGCTTCAAGGAGTTGGAATCATCGTTTCGACCAAGTGATAAAAGACAATGGATTTACTCGATCAGTCGAGGAACCATGTCTATATATCAAGTCGAGTGGGAGAAAGATTGTCTTCCTAATATTGTATGTTGATGACATACTCCTGATTGGGAATGACATACCTCTCTTAACTTCGGTAAAAGTATGGTTGAAGAACCATTTCCAGATGAAAGATCTGGGTGAGGCACAAAGAATTTTGGGCATCCGTATCTATCGAGATAGATCACGTCGGATGTTATCTCTCAGTCAGGAGTCTTACATAGACAAGATTCTAGAGAGATTCAGCATGACTAACTCCAAGAGGGGGTTTCTTCCTATGGCTCCAGGGGTGCATTTGAGCAAGTCTCAGGCACCAGAGACACCGGAAGAGAAAGCGCGCATGACACGGATTCCTTATGCTTCGGCTATAGGATCAATCATGTATGCCATGATATGCACGCGTCCGGACGTGGCATATACATTGAGTATGACAAGTCAATTCCAACAGCATCCAGTGAATCACATTGGATGACTGTCAAGAACATTCTTAAGTACCCACGGAGGACTAAAGATTGGGCATTGACTCATGGAGGCGAACAAAGGCTATGCGCAACCGGTTACGCAGATGCTAGCTTCCAAACGGATCGAGATGACTCGAAATCTCAGTCTGGATTCGTTTTTACTCTTAATGGCGCTGCAGTCAGCTGGAAGAGTTCCAAACATAGAGTTACAACAGATTCTACGACTGAGTCCGAGTACTATGTCGCGTCTAGACATGTACAACGGAAAGCTCATCTAATCCGAGATTACGTGGAGCAAAAGGAAGTAGTGATAGAAAAGATTGCTACACGTGATAATATAGCAGATCCTCTCACTAAACCATTACGACAAGATAAGCATGAAAGGCATGTTAATTCCATGGGAATTAAACGTGTTCCTGAGTTATAGTACTCTTTTATGGATTAGATTCATTTTCTTGTGTACTCTATACGACATCATCGTTTTGATATTTATATATTTTGTTTTTCATGTGGAATTG
Organism: Silene latifolia; assembly: GCF_048544455.1. NCBI lineage: Eukaryota > Viridiplantae > Streptophyta > Magnoliopsida > Caryophyllales > Caryophyllaceae > Silene > Silene latifolia. Next base: position 87,787,533 of record NC_133531.1, on the reverse strand, counting down.
TACGACAATTTTGAACACCACAAAGTGAACTGAACAAACATTATATTTTTAGTCCTTAATTGCCCACATGAGCTGATAACTCTGGCAATTATTTTGTGACGTTGGTTGATGGTGGGTTCAACGAGCCATAAGTCAACCAGTTGACTGACCAATCACAGAGGCGATTTATACGGATATCTCGTAGGACACAATTGTGACATCGACATGGAGTCCTAAATGTTTTATAACATTCGGTGCCCGGTCGTGGATAGGACCTCCATGGTGATCCTAAGAGTCGATTCTTTTGACTATCGACTGTCTCTTGAGACTACGGCAGATTTTGGGTGACTTTGGTTTCTTTCTCACGGTCATCCGTAACAGGGGGCCAAGTAGATTTTTTCTGGGTCATTTCATGCTGTGCTTAGATCGGAAGGAGTCGAGTTGAAGGAAATATTCAGCCTTTATCAGGTACTCGATATTTCTCAGGGCCACTCGAGGAGTCAGAATCGAAATGCATGGCCATGCTCGGATACGGATTCGTTTTATCGCTTAAGTTACTCTCTAGTCGGGAAACCACTCAAGATACAGATCGATTGTAAAATACGACCTTTGCGGATCCGGATCTGCAAATTGTTTTACATTGAGTGGGAGAAATTTTTAAATGAATATGAGAACCGGTTATCGCACGTACACTTGTACGGACAAGTAGGAGTTTGTTGGAGCTGTGTCCTCCAGTTAGTGCGGATAACGTCATTGCACATACACTTGTACGGACAAGTGGGAGCTTGTTGGGGATGGTGTCCTTAACAGTTAGTGCAAGGACTTATAAATCTCTAAAAGGATCAAAGGGCATACTTTTTGGTATTATTATCAGTTGATCCACGTTTATCAATAACGGTTGGCTTGCTAGATAAGTTTGACGTTATTGTCATACAGATGGCGGTGATCAACTGGTCCCTAAAAGTCACACCTATAGGATACGTTTGAGAGATGTGACAAGATGAAAAATACAAACATGTTGATGCCTAATATGACTAACCGATTAGTCGAGTTATTGACTAGTAATTAGTCAAACGCGATGTTGAGATAATTATTTAATACGGATTAAATAAAAATGGCTAAGGCGAATTAAGCGAAGATTCGTAAATTAAATATAAACGATTTATATTTAATTAATGTGTATTGAATTTATTTAATTATACAATATTGTCTTTGTCGGACATGTATTAATATATCGACTGAGTCATGTCACTAGTTGATACGTTAATAACCGATAACCGATGACGATTTATAATTGAAAACCCGTCATATACATTTTAGTAATTTCGAGCTGAACTACGAGTTAGAATAAGGAGGAAGTGAAAGCCCACTCCCTCCCCTTGGGCTCTCGGTTTGGCCGAACAAGACAAAAGGAGAGAGCCTCTCTCCTTTTGACCTAAGCATAATCATTTGCACAAAAACTAGGGTTTTGGAGAAGAATTCTCTCTGAAACCTAGATCTCTCATCAGAAAACTCACATAAACTCTCTCAATATTGCAAGTCAATTAGAGAGCACTTTCTAGCACAAGGGGCATAGTCTCAGACGGTCTTGGGTGCAACGATTAGGAGGAAATCTAATTTGATTTCTGTTCATTACGCCGCATTTTAAAGGACCCGAGGTTGTTTCTTGTTTCTTATCGTTTCTCTATTGTATTTATGTTTTATGACGATAATCGCATGTTAAATTTGCGTTATAATCCTTCAAATTATGGGTTTTATGCGGATATTACAACAGAAAAGGCCAAAGAGAAGGAGCCTATTGTGATTAGAATTCCTTTTCCAAGTCGTCAAGCTAAGCCTAAGTTTGATGACCAACTTGGAAAATTCATGGAGATTGTGGATAACATGGAAGTATCAATTCCATTTACGGAATTAATCAATCATGTTCCGGCCTATGCAAAGTTTATGAAAGATATTATTATGAAGAAGAAATCCATCCGGAAGTTTGAGACTATTGCTTTCACTACGGTGAGTAGTGCCATCCTAGAAGGAAGTTCACCTCCAAAACTAAAGGATCCGGGAAGTTTCTCCATTCCATGCACCATTGGTGACACTACAATCAACAAAGCTCTAAGTGACCTTGGGGCAAGTGTGAGTGTCATGCCATATTCGGTAAGCAAGAGGCTAGGAATGGG